>NW_010164274.1:142546-171409 GCF_000695765.1 Mesitornis unicolor | reverse complement strand
GGGAAAGAGGAAGCTAAGGAAAGGATGGGAGAATGGCTGCAAGTGTTCAATCTGATAGCGCATAAAGGATGGGAAACTTAGAATCATAGAATGGCAGAATGGTTTGGCTTGGAAGGGACTTTAAACCCCCAACCTCCGTGCCATGGGCAGGGACACCTCCCATCAGACCAGGTTGCCCAAAGACAACCTGGCCTTGAACACTTCAAGGGAGGGGCCATCCACAACTTCCCTGGGCAACCTGTGCCAGTGTCTCACCACTCTCACAGTAAAGAATTTCTTACTAAGATCTAGTCTAAATCTTCCCTTTTCCAGTTTGAAACCATTCTCCCTTGTTCTGTCACTACCTGCCCTTGTAAAAAATCCTTCCCCACCTTTCCTGTAGGAACTTCATCCATCCCGTCTAAGGATGTTACAGGCATGGAGAGGAAGGGGAGGAGAAAGCAACCAAATAATAACTTTTTAAATATTATTTTATTTTGGTTTGGCTTTTTGTTAGGCCTCTTTATTCTGTACTGGAAACAAGCAGTTCTCTTTACATCCAGAGGAGATCTGAGAGCATTAAAGGAACCGCAGGATTTATGACAATCCCTCTTCACTGAACAGCTCAGAGTTACTCATTTGCATCAGGCAGTGAGATGCACATTCCCCTGAGTCACTTGCATTTGACTGTCTGAAGTCATAAAAGAAAATGCCACAGGAACACATCCTGGGTTTCACTAGGCTGGAAGAAGTACATTATTCATTAAATACAAATCGCATGCAGTTATTAGCCTTTTTGTTTAAGCTTAAACTCCTCGTCCTATTAATGCGTGGAATCACATGAGGGTAATTCATCTAGTTGTTAATGAAATAATCATTTCATAAGAAGTACTTATACTGTGGTGATATCAGTCTCCATGAAATCTACTGAGAAGTTAGGTTAGGAATGGGTTTGCTTGTTTGGGGTAGGATTAGGGTTGTGCACATTTGGCTTCTGTAGACCAAGATTGCTGAACTCAAAAAGATCTTTTGTTCCTTAAAATTGACTATTCCTCTGCAAATCCTTTTTCCTAGCAAGTCCTTGACATGCTGCCCCCCCAACCCCCCTGACCCCTCGTGCCTGCTTTAATCTATAACTAAAATATACCAGTACTTCCATGTCTCTGGGCATGCCCCTCTCACCCATCTCAGACAAAAAGATGGTGAATAAATAGCCTTGAAACCCCTATTAATAGAAATGCTCTGAAATGTTTTAACACAAAAATGTAGTTAAAATACATACATATAAGCTGACTATGACTTGCATTTTAGAAAGCACCTGTTAGTTATAGTCATTAGTAAATTTTTCCCAGGATAGGAACAGCAATATTGCAGAGAATATGTGTGCTTCATGATGGTGTATTTTTATAATCTTCTATAGGGAGAATATGTTATTAATACTAGGAATGTCTAGAACGTTTACTGGATTTAAAAATAGAAGTAAGTGCGTGATGTTTAGCTGAACTGAAAAAAATGCATATTTAAGCTTTACAAGAAAATAAACAATGCCTCTGAAGTGGTTTTAATTTACAGTATATCCAAACAAGGCTTTTTGGTAATTTTGAGATTTTGTCAGCTTTCTAGATTATTATCAAATGTCTGGTTATTTTGGAACTGTGGCAAAATGCCAGTTCTGTTATGGTTATAGTTGAGGACTTAATTCTATTTAGTGATACTCTAACCACTCCTCATGCACTACTTCTGCCTCAGTTATCTTATAGTTTTGTTTGCTGTAGTTAGTTAAGAAAGGCTATTTCACATCTACAAGGCCTTGAACTTCTTCAGACATAGACTTTTCACAAAAGAGCATTTCTTAATGTTGAAGCAGAGTCCCAAGGTGTCTCACTCATCCTTCTCCCTAAGATAATCTGCCACTGCCTGTCTTGACAACAGTGAATTCTGCAGCTTCAGTAACATGCAAGACTCTCAAGAAAAAATGTGGGCATGTGTTTCGGGTTATAGTGCACACACACATGGACATGCATCCATGTGAAGTACCTTATGTACTTCTGATGAACCCCTAGTGATTTTATTTACTTTGAAAGGCATTTAAGCCACTCTCCCTGCCTCTCATTTGTGAATGAAGGTTTGTGGGAGCTTAGAAATTCAGGAAGCTTTGATGCACCATTGTATTTTCTGGCTATCTGTGAGAGTCTGAGATGGCCATTCTTCTAGAGTTGCTAGAGCTACTTCTGCTCCTTAAGGTGAGTCCAGATTAAGTTTAGACAAAAGGTACTGAAAATAATTTTGAGATTTAAGCATCAAGACCTGCAAACAATAAATGACAGCACACGGCAAGTATGAATATCAGCATCTTGTATTTGGGTGCGCTGGGAAACCCAGCTACTGGGAACATGTTTTAATGGAGATAGAGGAACTGTGTAATTGTCCATAAGATGCTGTCTGTGATGTAACGCGTGAAGCAGCAGAGGGTGCCAGAAAGCAGTAAGTTGTGGCTTCCATTGCAATTAATGGAAAGGAGTGGGATTGTAACTAGCAATGTTAGGGTGGAACAGGGTTTGCATTGTGAATTCAGCTGCAGGAGGGAGGGAAGAAGACACGGCTTGTAATTTTAACCAGTCACATGTGCTTAAAATAAAAATAAACACCGTCCAACAAATTGTCAAACTTTTGGAGGTATTTTGTGGTACATTATGCTTAGGTGTCAGTGTTTGCCACTGAATCGTATTTTAGCGGCTCTACATACCCAGTATTTCAAAGCTAGGTCCTATAGCAAAGAGGCTGCGAGACAGGAGGATGACAAATTAACATAGAATGTCCCAGTGAGGTAGTGTGTTAATTACAAACAAATGAGGTAACAAAAACAACCCTCTCCTTCTGCATTTGTAATTGTTCAACTCATTAAGAAAGACTTGACAACTTCCCCCTGTTCTCCTGCTGGAAAGAAAAATACCAAAAATGTGATGCCAGATAGCTTTTTCAGCAATATTGCGTTATTCCAGAATAGAATACAATTACAACGTTAGAAAATGTAGTTTGGAAAGAACAGAAAGTAGGTGGATCCTGAAATTACTATGATCAGTCCAGATGCATTTTCTCACTCTGCCCTTGATCTTTGCTGGAACAGGAGCTGCCTGTTTCATGGAAAAAATGCCAAATCTGCTTGATTTTACAGTGTCTTTTACAGACTCACCATTTTGGAGTTTCTTGAGTTTTATGCACGCGAGCCTGTCTGACCTTGCTCCTTTACTTGGCAGTAATTATACCCAAAGAATAAACTCCTCTTTGAACTCTGCTGCAAATCTCTTCCATCTTCAGCCTCTCCCCAGTGCCCTGTTGCTGGCAAATAGGGATGAGCAGACACTGCTGTATCAGAGCAGTGGTCCATCAGGTCAGTAGTCTCTCTCTAAGAATGGCAGTGTGACAGGTGATTTAGCAAGAACAAGTGACCCTAGCATTTTTTTTGCTCTATTCTCCTCTTCTTTCCCCAATATCTAACATTATTTTATTAGGAGGATTAGAGAGTACTTCTTTGCCTGCTCTTTCAGTATTTGTTTATGCACTACTGTTGTGATCACCACTTATTCCATGACATGACAAAATGAAAAATGCTAGATTTCTTCAGAAAAAGTCTTCTGTCACCATGTACACAGCCAGGGAACCAGGTGCAGAGTAGGCATGTTTTTTAAATTGATTCCAATCCCTGCCCTGCCAACCTGCTCCTACTGTCAGGAGTCCATGGATCTGATCGATCTGGAATGGCATGAGGTACTATCCAGCAGCTGAAACTCTGCGTTAGTGAAGATTTTGGTGATGCTGAACTGGATTTAAATACTGATGTTAGCTCTAAATAAAAACTATTACAGCTGGTGACCCTATTATAGGCAATACTATTAAGGCGCACAAAGGTAAATTGGCTTAAACAAGCTGTAGAACAGGCAAGTTATCACAAAGGCTGCTTATTTCAGCAGCATTAACTAATCCTTTCTCATGTAAAGGCTCTTGATCAGTTTAATTAAAATATTAACACAATCTTCTTATGTTTTTTTTTAATGTAACTTGTCTGCTTAAATCCACTGTGACCTGAAACTTAATACACAAATAATTCAAATACAGTACAACCATTTTTGCTTCAGCAGAAATAAACAGTATAAATACAGTAATCTCTTTGGCAGCTTTCTTATGTGCAGGAATTATTTAAAACACTCCTAGTCTGAGGAGTCTGCTGACCATATGATCAACATATGATCATACGACATAAATCAGAGCTATACTTATTTTAAGTTGAACTTATTTTAAGTTGGCCCGCTGTCTGGATATAATTTATGAATTAGTCTGGGCAGGGTTCAGCTTCAGAGTCAGTCCAAGTTACATTTTTTTTGTTAGGACATGATTGTATTCAATCTCACAAACCAACCAAAGATAATTTTTGCTTTTTGAAAGGTTTATATCAACTTAAAGCATTTCTTTGCAGTTCTTATCAATTCTTTCAGGTGGCATCCTGACCAGCATCAAACCTGTGAAGTCCTAAAAGCTGAATCTTAACAATCTTCCTGAAATGGAAACATGTTTGTATTTTAGCTTGTAGCTTTTGTCAGTCTTTAATTTTGTAATAATTAGAATATGCTTCATTTAGGCTTGTACTATCAGCTAATTGAAACCTTGTTTGAATTATTCATACCTCTTGATTCTTCAGAGTTTCTCTGAAATTACAATGGGAGCGTACCAATGACATTTCCCTCTAGGGAAAAAATACCACAAGAATTTTCTTTGTCCCAGGGTTTCTATGCTTGAGAGCTCAGACCTATTTGCATGTGAAATAAATAATAGTTCATGAAGTTAGATAGATACAGTTTCATGTATTCTAACTGCACACATAACTAGCTAACCAGCAGCCCAATCTAGTGGACTGTTTTGCCTATCACTCACAGATTTTCTCAGTAATTCCTCCCAATAATAATGTTAGGTTTTTTCTAAAAGCTCTCACTTAGTTCATAGACAGATCAGCAGCAACAGTCCACAATAAACACATGTACAAGGGTGTCTTCACAGTTCTTGTATATATAAGGCTTCTATTTGAATTTCTTAGCACAAACAAGTTTTGAAAGATTTATATTGTTACATCATATAAATTAATGTATAATATTTAATATGTACACCTCAGAAGCCCAGTAAATGCTTTTTTTCAAGTAATACTGGCTGTATTTTGGAACTTGAAAACACTTGGCTAACTATTTCAAACATTGCTTCCTCCTACACTTCACACTTCATTGGCTACAACTGGAAGAGAAGTGACAATAAGCAGTAAGTGCTTGTTAAAGCCTCGCTTTATAGGCTTGAGCACTTCTGATGTTTTTATTATAACATTTGACTAAGAATCTGAGAAGAAATCCTGCCACTATTGAGTTTAAGAGCAGATATTCTATTGCCTTTCATCGTTCCAGGTACTTTTATTTCCCTTGACTGAGAATCTAGACAGAAGATCTTGTGAAGATGTGGTAAATGCTTCCCATGGTTATGAGCATAGAGCAAAGAGATGGGTAACTGTGAAAGCTGTTACAGCATGACTTAGAATTTCTTTTTATATTATACTAAACATGGTATAAAATACAGTGCTCAGGTACACTAGCAGAAGTGATAACCTGAATCTGAGTCTTTCATATTATCCCTACAGCTTTTAAAGATGTCTGGTTTAATTTGAATAGTTTTAATAACCTGTGACATCAATTCATCCTCGATTTTGTTTCGTTGGAGTCTTTAGGGCTTAGATACATTTGAGTCAGTAGCATATATCTAAAAAACCCCAAAATATAGATGAAAACCAGTGACTTATTTTGTGTTCTCTTTTGTATGTATCTTCCCAAGTTCCAGCTGGAGCACCAGCCACATAGCTTTAGATCTACAAAAAACTTTGGGCTCTACTTTTAGAGGTTGCTAATAACTAGTATTTTTTTCACTTTTAATGAACTCAGTATTCTATAAATATTTTTCAGGGTAATTCACAGAATGTATCTAATTTAAAAAAATCAGAATTTTTATAAAATCAAAAGGCCAGAAGGTTAGGAGCAAATTGACAGTGTCTCTCCTGCACAAGCTTTAGCATTGTGACTTCAAGAGGAGGGTTCAGAAAGCATAAAATGCATCTGGATGGATTCCAACTGCAAAGTCCAAGAGATGGAGTGAAATGCCCCATAGTTTACCTGTTTACTTATCCTTTAAAGGATTCATCCCGTCACTGGTTGTAATTGCCCTTATTTCTAAAAGCTGCTTTTTTGATGAGCTAAATGAAGTTGCTATATACTAAATAGTGGCAAAGGAGAGAACTGGAATGCTTTCAAAAATTTAATTAAATCTAGTAAATCGACACTCTGTCATAGACTCTCTTTTGACCTAATGGAGAGAAACTTCTCTGTTTTAAAGAAGTGTGTATTTTCAAATTGCCCTCCAATTTTCAGGAGTTGCCCAGTTCCATAAATATTTAGATGCTGGTACCCTCCTGACACATTAGTGTTGCATAACTGGAAAAAAAAAGGATTTTAGACAGACTCACTAAAGTGATGCATTACTTTCACAAACACTGTGTTTAAACAGAGTTCCTTTTATCATTGCCTTAACAACATCCTCCCAGGGTAGTGTTTATCTTCAGTTTTGTGTTCTTAGTGCATGTGTAGGGCTCTTTCACGGTGGCAGTGGCCACAGGCCTGCAAAGCTCAAAGCACTGAAGTGGGGAGTGACTTTGATACTCTGTGGAAGAGAACTTTTGCCTAGACTTTTCTTTCAATCCATGCTGCCACGGAGTCATATTTTAGCTTTCTAAGAGAGTCATGCAAGATACTGAAATACTTTCATGGTTCTTGGAATGCAAATCCAGGAGTCTATTCAGGACCAAATTCAGCACTATAATCCCATAAAAAATCCAACCCTTTATTCTCACAATTTCTATTATAGCAGCACAAAAGCACTTCGGAAATTGCCATTGTTGTATTTTGTGCTTTACAATGTCTGCTGTAGGGACTACTGTAAAGAAATGGGTAGAGCAAATGCAGACAAGACTCAGAAGGGAGAGTGGGTAAGAAAGGAAGACAAGAGAAGCAAGTTGACACTATTATAGAGATGAGCAGGGTAAAATTTTTCATTCTTCTCTTATGTGTTTTTTGGGGTGTTTGTAGATAGGGGTATTTTGGTTTTTATATGAAAATGGCCAGCAGATGTTCATAATGATCTGTTTGGCCATCTAAAAGTTATGATTAAGATTCATGCTTTTATTTAGAATAACTGAATTGTTTATTAACTTGTTGATGTGTACAAACAAAAAAAACCACCAAACAAATTGTATTTGACATTACAGAGATCATCTCCCATTCACCCCAAGATTTCCGAGCTCCAACTCAGGAACTAGGTGAAAAACCTGCAACACCAATTATTGCTTTCATGTTCCTGACAGGGTTGACAAGAATATTTTCCAAAAGGGATCCATTTCCTGCTGTAGCATTTTCTTAAACACAATACACACCCCAGCTCATACTGTGACCTCAGTAGTGACCTCATACATTCTTTTATCAGCAAGTCAGTACATATGTCTGTTGAATTCTCCCAAGTATTTGAGAAGTTAATTTGCATTCACATTTCTGGGTTTACTGGTCATGTTTCGTGTTTGGAGTGCATGTTGGAAGAATTTGATGTACGTGTTCCTTAATATCTGTTGGAAAAGGAAGTGGGAGGTATTTCAGTTTTAAATAACGCCATCATCCTTTCCTCAAAAAATAACTAATAGTTAAATAACTCCAGCATCATTTCCTAAAAATTTTTGCCTGGGAGGCCTTCTACATACCAGTAGTTATTATCCTCTAAGGTAAAATTCTCCCCAAATGCCTCCAGTAAATCAGTTTTTAATTTGCCTATATGGTCTTTTATTGCAAAGTCAATGCTGAGCTTGGAGCAGTTTTTTGGACTGATGTTACATGGTTCACTGATAGTTATTTTTATTAAATGCTCCTTAAATTACTCTACTGCAAGTAATGAGGAGTTTGCTAGAAAACAGTTAAGCCAAATTTGTGTGCGTGTCATGTATTCTGCTTCACACCCTGAAATGTATTATAATTTCCATAAGAAAATGGAATTGTGCCTTGCATCTGGGTGAGGTAACAGCCACATGTAACAGCAAGTCAGCAGAACGCACTTAATATCTCCCAGCAGGACTGCTAACACCTGTTTTGTCTGGGTGGGTTCTCAAATTTACACCACCCACGGAAACTTGACATTGCCTTCCAGTGGAGCTACACAAAATTAGTGCACTAAGCTGTCACGTTAGGAGCTCGTGGGAAATAAATTATCAGAACATAAATAATGTGATTTTTAAGTCTCTGCTCTTCTTTGTACTATTGCTAGCTTTACTGGAGAGCTTGTTTGTCTCCTGATTTTCCCTTTCTTCAAATTTCCTCATTTCTACAAGGTCAACTGAGAAATTCTCCCAATTTTCACCAAGTCTTAGTAGTATTCAGTCAAGGGGGCAATGCAACATGCAGACTGCCAAACCAGCATCTTGCACAGAGCCAGGTCACCGTAAGTTTTGTATTACTCTGGGCCACATTTCTTCCAATTGCATTTACTTCAGGATTTGGAAGAATTTGGGTTTATTCTCTACTCTTCAAAGTGTCCTTGTTAAGTAGTTGTAGTAGTAAAAATATTTTTATTATGTAATAATACTATGTAGAGTTTCTTCACAGGGAATCTTGATGGATATATAAGACTTTTAGTCTTGTTCAATAATAAAAATCTTCTAGTATTAATTTATTATGAACACATAAATACATTAATAAGCATACTCAACTTTAAATATGCAAGAGACAAGAAAGCAGATGGCTTCCTTTCAGATGTGTTAAACTAGTTTAACCTGTGCAATATAAAAAGAAACCAGCCTGCTTGTTACAGTTCAACTATAAAGCTTGCTAAATGAGTCTGTGGGAATTTATTTCACATTGTTCCTTTTGGAAGTCTTTAACCCTATTCTTTTGTTCTAGCTGCAGTAGAGATAAATTTGAGAAAAAATGTTTTCTGCATCAGGATCTTCCCTTTTGGAATACCTAGGAATTAGGTCTTGTGGATAACATACAGCAATACAGGGTAGTGAAAGTACTACAACAATTTTGTGAGTAAAATTTTGTGACAGCTTTTCACAGAAAACAGGTAAATCAAGAACAGTGCCAAATCACATGGAGTGCATGGCATAGTAGGTGATTCTTATAATGATTGCGGCTACTGAATGGTACTTTTACAAATGATTAAAATAAATCTTATCATATGTTATGATAAATAAGTCATAACTGCTGACTTTTTATGGATTAGATGCATTTCATCCCACAAAATATGTACAGTTATGAAGACATTAGAGTTTTTCTTTATATTTTAATTGTATTACCCTTTGCAAATTTTCTAGAGGTGAGCAGAACATCAGATGTGCCAAACGTTTGTTTTCAAGTGAACAGGGAATTCTCATTACTGAATGTTGTTTCAGTGATCATTTAAGAAACACCTAGACTCCCAAACAGTGTTGAATGTGTGGCATTTGAAGAATGGATAGGCAGGGGGTAAAGACATTGGGCAGGGTATTCCATTTTGGTATACCAGTTTTTATCTAGAAAGATGCTTTTGACTTCAGCTGAATCTCCTTGCTCTAAGCCGGCTACCAGAAATGAGCACTTTGGCCCAGTCCTCAGCCTGACAATATCATAGCGCATATAGGTATGTACAATGCAAACATGAGAGTAAGTAGAATAGCAGGCAATGTGTTCAGCTATCACATGTTTGCAATGGAGAAAGTTCTTGAATTGATTGATTTTTATTTTTTGGTGAAGAAAGTATTAGACTGTGCCTACTTTGTACAGAGTGAAAAAAGCTGAATTCCACTTCCCTGGTTTATGAAGTCTGGCTTTGTTAAATAATCTTAGTGACAAAACTGAGGACAAAAACATATGTCAGTATAGAACTGCAAGCATATTCTCTTTATATGTCGACCTCGTAGCTTTCGATCCCTGTGCTTTAAAGAGAGGCAAAACAGGAATACAAACTAGCATAACCAGCTGGGAAGAAAACCCAGAAGGAACAAAGTTACAAGGCAAACCAAAAATCTGGGTGTTTCCCACACCACAAGTGAGTTGTCAACAAGTCACAATGAGTGCAATGTATGAGTCAATTAAGAACAGAAATTGAAATAGACTTGTCCTTCTCAGTCTCTGAGCACAGCTTTATGTGTAGCAGGTTGTGCAAGACTATACATTTGGCCTAAAAATAGTCCTTTTAGGTACTCTTTGTGTGTGTGTGTGTGTGTGTTTGTGTGTTTGTGTGTTTGTGTGTGTGTGGGGGGGAGAGAGAGAGAGAGAGAAAGGTTTAAACAGGTATCTGTGACAGCGTACATGACCAATTCTCATACTGTTCTCTATTTGGTGAGGGAAGATGGGAGTTTAGGTCATGCCTACCTTGAAATATTTTCCAGTTTCTTCCAGAGCATTCTATATAACTAAGTCTACCATGGACAGTTTCATTCTCTCACTAACTCCAACATGTGCTCCAAAAATGCTTTTATTCACAAATGAAGGCATCTTGGTTGTTTGCCTGAATCTCTGTTCTTTTTAGAGTGTGCAATTAAGACCAGAGCACTGGCACTTCACCTACTACTAAGAGCTTAGCCAGAACTCAAAAGCTAGACAGACAAATAGCATCTACTTTTCCATTTTTCATTTTATTCATTTTATTCAGCATGTGTATTGTGAATATTTAGAGTCCAGGACACTACCTGTAAGGCCTGAATTGTATTTTTATTTGATTTTGATTCTACTAGTGCTACAGAACTTGAATGACAATAAGCTGTCTAATTACAATAAATTATTTTCTAATTCTGAATTAATTTAAGTCCATTGATCTCCACAAGAATATCCATGGGAAAGAAGGAGTCAAATTCAGGTCTCTCAACTCAGGTTAATACTCTGGGGAAATTTCTGGAAGAAATCTTGCTAGTAAAGTGTATTTGAAATGCAGTCACTTTGACACAGAATATCCTATGCTGTAATACTAATCTCAAAGGACTGCAATTTAATATTGGTATTGAAAAAAAACCTATAAATATTGAACAGTTTTATGGAGTTTCTGTGAAGGTGAGTTTATATGTAAGTCTCTAGGTTTCTGTGACAGTTTCCATAAGTGTCCCTAATCAGCCATCAGCATCATTAGAAAACTACAGAGCAAATAATTTGCCAAATTTTATCTGAGGCTTTAGGTTATGATACAGAATGTCAAAACACCCACAGTGGTGTGGAAGATAGCGCCGAGTGAAGTGTTAACAGAAATTACTGTTTAACTTTTGTTGCCAAAATAATTAAAGAGTATTTTAGGAGCATATATATATATAGAAACACTCTGTAATAATAAGGTGACATATTTATAAAGGTGTCCCATTCTTAAGCAGAAGGAATCCAACTTGAAGTAGACAAAAACTAATGAACTTGTGTATGTGTTCATATGTTATTGTAAACAATATTGTCATAAACCCAAAAAGAGAGAGAGTAATTTTTCAGATCTTCTTATAAATTCAGAGAAACATAATGCTGCATTAGTCATCATTACTTGTCTTCTGAGCATCCCACAATTAAATTTATGTTTGGAAGTGAAGAAAGTGTTGTCTGCCAGACAGAATAGATGAAAGCTAATCTCAGTAACAGCAAAAATAATTATAATAAATAGACATATTCTGTATGTTGAGTCACTTGTGAGTACAGTCCCACAAATGAGCTCTTCCTGTAAGTCTGGTAACTGCTGGGTTTTAAGTACTACTGTTTATCTACATGCAAGTCCCACAGTCTGTTTTACTGATTTATTTCTGTCAGTAAAATTCCAAATAGCTTCCAGTCAAAAGCAGATTACCCACAGCTACACATTGTAATGTGTTACAGCAGATTTGCAATGCATCTTCTTTGTATGCCATGTAATGTATTAATAGTATCACAGTTGTGATATAGCTGCTTATTTCTACATTATTGTTTGGACTATGACCCCTTAAAATGTGGATGTAGAAATGGCTTGGGGTTCACTAGCATTTATGGTGTATTTCAGATGCTTTTTTCATAATGCTGTGGTAGGAAAGAAGCTTAATATATTGTAAGAATAACTAAGTAGGCTTAATTTAAGAGGCATTGTCTACCCAATGATGCCCACAAATCTCAATTCCTAAGTTATCATCTTAGCTGAGTTTATCTGCACCCATGATGTTGGAGTTATTCTTCAGTTTTTATAACGAAGTGATTATATTTTCAGATAGAGTTTTTTTATCTCTGAAAAGCAATCTTGTGTAGTATTGATTGACTTTCAGAGTGGTTAATTGAATAGCTAAGTGGACAAATATCTACATGGCAATGAAGGGTTATTATATCATTAATTCTTTATTCCATTTATACTTTTAAAGATTTTTAATATGGCAGATCTGCTATTCAATGTACTGCACTTCTTCCACTCTTTTGAACCTTTTATATAAAATAAGCACCTTGGAACAAAAAACTTTGGGCATCAACAGTAATGGAGAGCTGTCCAGCAACAGTCTGACCTTGGCAACATCTACCTGTACAAGCAAATTTGCAAATTCGAGTTGCCTTCTGTGTCTTGATGTGTAAGATTCAGAGTCAGTCTGTATATCCTGAATTCTGTACTGTAATGAACTATATCTTCTGCTACAACACTTTGTAATTCTGATTATACTATTTCCATTAATGAGGAACATGAGCTCTGTTTTTAAGCTGGTCCTTTTAGGAAGCAAAATTCACTACAAAATTGTGGGCGTATGTAGGATACAAAGTCTTTCTGGCGTCTATGTTGTTACTCTGCAAGATCTTCAGCCCTTGATACTTAAGCAGGTGGAGTTCTACATATGCAGTGTCAGCTCTAGGAAGAGTTTACCCCAACGTATAATAACCTCGCCACTAACTACTTATATAAACATGGACTTCAGGGATTCATACCACTCTTGATTGAAACAATATTGAGGAGTGGAAGCTGCTTGAAATCTCTTAGAACTTTTGTAATTGCAAAATCACTCTCATCTGTTAGTAAGTTTGAATAAAAAGTGTTTGGGGCTGCTAGGGTTTGAGTTCAAAGAATAACTGTGGTTTGCCAAGGCAAGAAGTAGGTAATTAAAGCAATGTTTAGAGACAAAAGGAAAGTTTCAAAATGGGACAACTTTAAGGGTAACTTTTTCTAGACTGGAGAGGAGAGAAAAGTAAAATAACCAAAGGATGTATTAATGTACGTCTCATTGAATCTCCTAACAGTTCCTGACAGTATAGTAACTGAAGTTACTATCAGAAAGCTGACTGTAAGATTTATTTTCTGACATTTTCTATGTATTATGTGGCCATGAGTTGCCACACCAAAGTTGCTCAATTCACAAGTCCAAACAAGACTTTATTATAACAGCACAACCAGAGTCCATTGTCTGAAAGTTGGGCACTGCTGTTGCTTCATGCACCACCGCCAAGAGGGATGACTTTGGACCTCGGGCTTCTGTTATAGTTCTCTTGGTGAACTATGAAGGAAAACAGAATTTGCTTTGTAGTTCTGCAGTATATTGAGTCATTGGCATTAATGGTAATTATTCGTTTTGTCTGAGAATTTGAGATGTGACTTCAAGGACACATGCTGTAGAAGTAGACATGTAAAATAACCAGGTGCCATTTCAGTAGAGTATTTTTGATGTATGTTAAAGTTTATGTGTTAGGCTTACTATTTACTAAATATTCAGTATTGCATACAGATACTGAGATACTTTCACAGCACATTAGGGCTTAAATGTTCTCAAATGAATTGGGTTTTCTTTACAGCTATGGTTTCCTGAACTACTTTGGAGGACACATGCACATTATGAAAAGTGTCTTCGTTACACTAGGAGGTGTTCTAGGAAATATTGTTTCAGTTATTTGAAGGTGGATGCTACTGACATCAGTCTGATTTTCCTTTTTTTTTCCCCTCCTTTTTTTTGTCTTCTAGTAGTTAGTCACAGAGCAAAGTTCCTAATCTTTGAAGTAGTTGGTTCTGCAATATGGTTGATTTGAAAGTTCAAAGATACACATAGTTGTACAGCTAATATCCAAACAAATCTTCTTTTCTTTTAAATTCTTCAGGACAGGAAAATTTCCATTTGAATTGTTTTCTTATGTAGTTGACATTGTTTAAAGGTCGAGTAGAAATATTCTCATCATGTGCATTATTTTCACGACCGGTGCAGGGGTGTAGTTGGAGGTCAGGACTGAGCCAGCCCCGTGCCTTGACATTGAGATCAGGAGTGGTACCGTCTGCCTTTCCCTCCTTCCCACCTCCCTTTTCCTCTCCCAAGCCATGCCTTACTCAGACTGGGATGCACCCTCCCCTCTGCTGACTCCTGTGCTTGTCTGACCGCATGGGAGTGACTGAAATACGTTTGCCTTTTTTGCTGGGTGAGTTTTCTGCATGGAGCCAGCTCCCGATGTGGTCAGAGAAGCTCTGAAGCCCGGCAGAGGTGGCAGCAGCAGGGCTCCACACCTGGGAGGAAGAAGAGGTGAGGAAGAAGCAGATCTTCCTATTTTAGCTGCGGCCAGCTGGCAACTGACTTAGCTGTGTCACATCTCTACAACTTACAAAGTGACCTAGTTTATTTAGGGTTTTTTTGTGGTGTAAAACTATAAACATTCAAGAAAATGACAGAGTTAAGGCCTAAGTTTCTGCAGTTACTGTGCTGGGATAGAGATGGAGTAGCCCCATTGATTTTAAGATGGTTATTCCTCATTCACAGCTCTGCCCATTGGTGACACCTGCCAAACTGATTTATGAAAGCTTTGTGGTAAACCCCAACTTTGGTGTAACTTTAGTTAGTGTTAGCTGCAGAGTTGTTTCTGATTTTGGGTTTTTTAAATTGATTTAGGAGAGAGGTTACTTATCATTCCTTAGAAATGGCATCATGTCCTTGAAAACAAGTGTTTGAACAGCCTTTTAAAAGGTATGTTTACTAGTGGATTAGAGTTTATTGTTCTTTAAAAACCACATATCTAAAATTGTTTCTGGTATTTATAAGTTTACAAATACTCCCTGTGGATCAGGAGAGTCTGTGTGAGCTTGTAATATATACTTCTAGGGTCAGTAGTAAAAAGAAAATTTATATTCCTTACAGCTAATACCATTTTCTGAGAATAATGGCAGAATTACAACTATAGAAAGATGACAATAATGAAATGGTCTCCTCCTAGGTGAGGAAAGATACTGCCAAGGAACAAGTAGCTTTTATTCAAGGAATTAATTTACCCTTCGTGTTTTGATGGTTTAAAACTGATACGAGGTATTGTAAAATGTGTAAACGTTCAAATAGAATTAACTGAATGGACTTAATCTATTAATATAGGCAGGCTTATGTTTTGTTGTTGAATATTTCTTTTATTCAATGTTCTCCAATGAAAATAAGTATTTAAAATATGTTGTTAAACATTTTGGTTTATATTTGACATCCTAATTGCCTTGAAAAAAATTCACCCACATAAAAAAATATATTCTAAAATCAAGTCTATTGAAGACATTTGGCATAAGACAGCTCTCTATACATATATATTTTTTTGTTTTCATATCAGCGTATTTATAGACAAAATTGTTAATTAAAAGATTTTACATGTATAGCTATTTGCTTCACAGATCCTGGGAGAGCTGGGGGAACCAGCTGGGGGTAGTGACTCAAGAGAATGTTCTGGAACATTCTGGCTCTCTAATCTGTCAGAAACAGACATGTAAAAGGAGTCAAATTAGTTCTATGATTACTCATTTTAGAGGCAGAAGTTTTATTCTTTTCTTGATATACATTTAGGCTACGTGTTCTACTCTTATCTAAAGCTCTCTGTGGTAACTGCAGATTTCTTCCAAACCACCAACAGAAGTCAACACCATGTCCTTACCTAAGCAAGCACTCTACAGAGAAGCATAAACATTAAATAAATATAAAATATTTAGCATAAGATTTGAAGGAAAAAAATAGAGGAAAAAACACTGCTGTGACATCATTTTCACAGCATTCTACATCATCCCAAGCATTTGTTGGAGGCTTTTGCTTACAGTTTTCTGTTAACTCAGTTACCCGCATCTCTGGACATATACTCAGTGTCTAATACTCTATGGATGCTTTCATTGGAACTTGTTTGTAGCAAATAATCCAGTTTTATGTTAAGTGGGTGGGTTGCTGATTTGCCAGCATGCCATTCTGTAGCAGGCATTTATGAATTGTTTTTAAGCGCCAGAGCAGACAATGAACGCTTTATATCAGTTCCCCAATTAGCAGTAATCATTCTTGTTAAACTTTGGTAAAGAGCCGCAGTATGCAATGAATGTAAAGTATTCATTCCTGAGCTCTTTCTTTTTTTTTTCTCCCCTCTGCATTTCTATATTTTGTCAACTAGTCTTATGCTGCTTGTTATTTCTGTTCATATTGCAGATTGAGAATGTTGATGTGTGCCTCAGCTTTCTGGCAGCCAGAGGCGTAAATGTCCAAGGCCTTTCTGCAGAAGGTAAGAGAAACAGACCACCAGAACAAATAATAGGATATTCTTCTGAAAATGAATTTTCTTAATGCAAATTATTGCACCCAAATACCAAACTCTAGCTGTTTCGAACAGCATATAAATGTAGATCAGATATAATGAACCAAGAAATTTATGAAGCTTGAGATGTTTCAAAATAATATTTTTTTCAATAGATTAATCTTTTCATGCTACCTCCACAATATTAGATAGGTTAGAAAATTATTATTATAGTAAAAAATTACTATATTCCTTTGATGCCATGTATTAAGTGAAAAAATGAATGCTCTTCCTGCTTTTATTCTAGTTCTTTTTCCTGTATTTGTCACCCTAAGTCATTGCCTAATACAGTACAACTAAGTTAATAAATATATTAAATCAAACCATTGAAATACCAATTGTCTTCATTAATATGTCATATTTGCTTTATTAATGTAAAATTAAGTCAGGTGAGTACTCTATCTTGGAAATTAACAAAATGTATACAAATGTTTGTCCTGTAACTAATTATACAGTTCTGCAAGGTGCTGTACACCTTCAAAATCCCTCTAACTTCCATGGCAGCTGAAGGCAATTTGTATTAACAAGATGCAACCCAATATTTTTATTTCCCTTGTAGCATAGCTAAAAGCTAGAAGTAAAAATACACATTTCCAAGGATTATAATTTCACTTGAATTTTAGAAGATATCCGGAGGAAAAAAAATGAATACTAATAGCTGATTTATTTTAAAATTAACTCAGAATTGTTATCTTTCACCATGTCCACCTTTCTAGTAACTTAGTAGAAGCGTAACCTAGCCACGATATGCACTCACTTTGTCTACTTATGGAAAGTTCCTTATCTGATTTAAAAGACCTCTGTATATGCTGTAGATATATTGATGCATGAGAACACTGGACATTTCCATGTCACTGTTCATCTCAAAGCTGTTTAGAACTAGACTTTTATAGTGCTGCCTATTTTCGATTGTATACAAAATAACAATCAAATATGTGAATAGCATGAATTTATTTCATGAGAATACTTTGCATTGTTTAAAACCATGACATGGCGCTTGACACTGTTTTGTGTACTTTGTTAAATCAAAATCTGAGCTCATTCTTTAATACATTCCTTTACTCATACATTTGTTTTTCTCTGGAAAATGATTTTTGATAGGATAGAGGTTTCAGTTGTGTAGCATTAAGTTCAAATACTACTAAAAGCAATAGTACTACATAGCGTTAAATGCACAGACTGTTTTTAAAACTTTCATTAATCTTTAAAAGAGAATTTTAATAAGGCAGACCTTGAGTTCTGGAGTAAGATTAAAACTAGTTTTGCTGTTTTGCAGTTTGTCTTGAATCTAGTATAAATCTGCTAATACGTTTGTAATCATATTAGTTCAAAGTATCAACAGAAGCGTGATTTGCTTAAATATACCATTTTTTAGCATGTACAGTCCTGAATATTACAATTTCTATTGAGGAAAACAAATTGAGAAAAACAGACTTTTTTATCATGAAATTGTAAATTTACCCTCATAATGTTTTGTCAGCACATTTATGTTTAAAATCAATTAAGTTTAGAAACCGTAAGTGTTTCTTGTAACAGGCTTTGTTAAATATGTCTTGTTTCTACTGGGTCATTTATTAATGACCAAGCAGTTTCTGGAACAGTAAACCATGATCTTAACAAGTACTGAAGATTTCACAACCAGTTTCCCACCTCATTTTGACACTTAAGCAAGGAGGTCTAGAACAAAAGTAATTTTCAAATCTTGACTGCAGAATCTCTACTGGAGAACCCAAGTGATAAATAATAAGTCAGTTGCTGCAAAGAAAAACACTCCCCTCCTCTTCTCTGCAAGTGTTAATTTATTAATTAATATATTATGTACTAGATATTATATAATTAATATATTATGTACTAATATTACTAATCCATATTTATGGATGTTTTATGTTTAAGAAAAATCTTTCAACTTTAACTAGTTTAGAAGTAGGAAAGAAAAAGAAATTCAAACCTGGTAACATTCTTCTTTAGAAATAGTAATAAAAATATAGTTTAACATAAAAGGAGCAAAAGTTTGAGATAAAAATTATTAGTGGGATTTAACATACAAAGGGTTCTTTTTTGAGCATTAAGATGCAAAATCATAAGAATAAAGACATCGATATCCTGTACAGAAAAACTTTTGTAATCAGAGCAGCTTAAAGATGGATAGCTGTTTCTGTTGGGGATTTTTTAAAGATAATTTTAAGTTTTCTGTGTTCCTACGTAATGATCTTTCTTGAAACCAACATGACTGCAAAAGTCATTGTTGCTTAAAAAGCTTTCTAATTCTGAGAAAGTTCCTCTATGTATCTCTGGCAGTCTCCTGGGGAATCAAAGATCCTGCAGCATCTTCATAGGGAAGATAAGAATGTATGGATACTGAGAACAAATTTCTGTTTTCCAAATTATATTCCAGTGTCCAGGATTTTGTTTGCTTTTGAAGAATGGGTTGAGAGCATAAGGGCTCTAGTGTTTGCTTACCTATTACTGCATTTCACTTAATCCTATTGAAAGAAAATTACTGTGGTTTGAAGGACATGAATATGACAGTTATTGTATATAAATTCTGCTTTAAAATTATCTTTGAAAGGCTGTGTAGCACATACAGCTCAGTATTTAGATTTGCAGGGAGGGCAGAAATGTTGCAGTGTTGCATGTCAGGCTATAAGGCTGTAGGCCTAATGAAAACATTTTGCAGAGATCCTTTATGAGCGAAGAATAACATTATCCTTTGAAAACCTTCACATCAGGCTGGGGAAAGACTAAGGAAGGAATGGGAAACATGAGGATGCTGCTGTGCCTCACCAGAACTTCATATGGGTATTTCTTTTATCCTCATGGGAAAGGTGTAGTTTTGAAGTCTTGATTAATCAGTAATAGTAATGTAAAATAGAAAGCTACAAAATCATATAGTTGGAAAGTTCAAAGTTGTAATCATGAGCCTTATGTCCGCCTCTTTAATAGGCATTTTCCATTAATGTTCTCTCATGTTCTTGAAAATTCTTGTGAATGGATATGTGCCCATCTATGCTCTTACCATCTCCTCTTTCCAATCTTTTTAGATGTCACTGTTGACTCCCACTATGCACAGAATTTGCCAAAAAAACTAGAATAATAATGGAAAGGCATGTGTACCTAAGGCCAGAAAGAATTCAGATTTTTCTGAATGGCCCTCTGCTTACCAAGACTATTTGTACTGTATTGAGACAGGAGAATTAATTTCAGATTATGTATATTATTTATGGTTTGGTGTACTTTTTTTGACCAAGGACATGTGACCCATCATGAGGACATTATGGAGATATGTGTTTGTTGCAACACTGACACATAAATAAGCAAACATTATAACAATAAACTAACAGTGATACCTAAAATTTGCCTGATATTTGAGATAAATTAAAAGATATAAGGCATAAACATGTACAGTTATAGATATGTACAGAGATGTTTTACTATAAAACTGTTACAAAACCAAAGTCGAAAAAACACAGTGTTTTCACTTCTCTTTCTTCTTTTTTAAATAGAAATAAGGAATGGAAATCTGAAAGCCATTTTAGGGCTGTTTTTCAGTTTGTCTCGGTACAAACAGCAGCAACACCATCAGCAACAGTACTACCAGTCTTTGGTGGAGCTACAACAGCAAGTCCCTTCATCTCCAGCTGAAGTCAGCCAGTCCAAAACGCACCAAGATATGCAGTCGAGGTAGGTTTAAAAGTTAATGTTCTCAGATGTAAAAGCTTTTTATTTGTCAGTTCAAAAAATACAAGTTTTTGCAGAAAAAACTAAGTTACTTGCAACAGTCTTAAAAGACTTGCTTTTTCTTTTTTTTTAGCTATTTTTGTAATATAGGAAAACGATGTGTTAAGATTTGGTATTTGGATCACATTTCTTTGGAGTAAAGAGTGAGAGCAGAGAACATTCCCAATTAAATTTAGTTCAATTTTTAATTAATTTTAAAGCATCCTTTCACTTTATTGTTGATTCTACTGTCCTTTGCACAATAAGAGACAGTTGGCACACCATGAGGTTAGTATACTGGTTATTTATATGTTTTCCTTGCATACTCAGTTCCACATCTAAATGAATAATTTCAAATTATTAGCAAAATATGTGGGGACAAGGCATGATTTATAACTTCATTTGCTATAAACTCTTTCCATTCCCATGCATTCTGTTTTGAGTGCCTAATTCTATTTGAATGTTTTTTGAAAGGGAGAAGAAATTACCTTAATCTAGTTGTTTCTTTTAGATGGTCAGTTTTTGATTTAGTTTTAGGAAAGGAAAGCACTCAGCAGAATTCTTAATTTCTGAATTACATTGCTTTCAGACTGAAGCTGAAAACATATTTTGAGAAAGCAGTTTCTTACTGGCCATGACAAACGAATCTGTTTTAAACACCAATATGTATTTAAATGGAAAGTGTATTAGCAATGCATACTTTATTGGGGTAGTTAAAAAAAAAACCATTCACATGTAGGACTATATAAAGTGTAGTTCTTAATGAAGAGTTTCAGATATTGCTCTGTTGGGTTTAATACTTGTTTGATTTATTATTTGCTTGATTAATGGGTTTTTCCTATTTACTGAGCAACTGTATATCTAGAATGTGTTAAGTCAATAATCTAGGATGGATTAAAAGTATCAGACTACGATAATGAAATTTTGGTTCTTGAGTCCATTCGTATTTAAATTACACTTTCATCTTTCTATTAGACGTATTTTTTCTTAAGTCTGTTCAGGCTAATAGAAATCTTTGTCTTGAAACTAGAACTATTGTAAAAATCTCTTTATAAGAAGATGTTGCTGATGGCACTTTAGTTGCCTCATTTGACACAAAAATTAAGATATACTTGTGTTTGCCTTGGACATCACAATGCAAAATGCATATTTTTTCTCTGCTTCTGAAATTTAATTTATTTGAATGCTTTCTCTGTGAAGTTTGCTATTAACATATAAATTAGACAATTGTGGTGTGATTCTAGAAGAATTTGACCACTCTCAACATTTTCTGAAGTTGAAATTCTGCTTTCTGAAGGACATTTAATACTGCAAAAGAGACAATTACATCTTGTTTTTCAGAAAGTAGATGTTTTTCTTGTCATAAGGATGACATTCTTAATGTCAATCTACCAGTGTTCACCGCTTCAATCAGTGGAATTAAGATCTTAGCCAGCTTCATGTAAATACCTATGGTTATTGGGTTTTGTTTATAATTTAGTAAAAGAACTGAAATATTTCCTGGTTTTCTAATTTACCCATGGTAGTTTTTTAATTAAAAAGTAGTTACCACGTTCCTTTATGCATCACCACTATTGCAAGGAATTCTGTTTGTACAAAAAAGCTTCAAGCGAAGCAGTTATTTACTATTTAGAAGATAGCAGTTGCATACTAGTACTTTGTCTGCTCAGGAATGGTAGACAAAAGGGATGAAGTTTTTATAAAGCTTTCTTTTCATTATAATTCCCCAAGATCTCATGGTCACTCAACAGCTTATTCTCCTCTTCTCCTTTGCTATGTTTAAATATACTTCATTTGGGGGAAAGGCAATTATTCCATGTCCAGAACAGTCATGCCTTCGTAAAGTGACATCTAAGGCTGGTTTAACAAAATTTCTACTTCTACCAGTCTGCTTTAGATCTTCTACTTTAATGCCAGTAGTTTAAAATTATGTCATTCTTTGATTAAATATCTGTTCATAGCAATGTTTCAGCTGCAAAATGTTTCTATGTGAAAAATTATTGCCCCGAGATTGATACCATCTTTCTTATGTTGTATCTGTAAAGTGAAAGCAAGAATTCTTCTGTTTGCTTTCACATACACAGAAGTTCAATGTTTGTCACCATAAACTTCTCTACTGCCTGAGAGAACATGATTTTCTCTATCCATATATTTTTCGGTAAAGCCTATAAGGATAAGGAAAGGTTCCTACTTCTAAAAGCTTTCTTCTCTATGAAATATTTCTACTTTCTGCCACAAATACGTCTAGCATTCTGAGCACTAGAAAAACAAAGAGCAAAGTAGTGGTAAAAATGAGCTATTTTATCCTTTCATAGTGGATGTTAATCTTTAAGGCAATTTGTTATTACACATTTATAGTGCAGCTATGCCTCACTTTATTAGCCTGTTGCAGTTCTGACTGTGCTTTTAAAAATTCTTAATACTTTCTCTTTTCTAACATTATATACTGTGAAAAATGTTGGCATGTTGAAACCAGAAGGCAGCAAATTACTCACGGTGTATATGTTGGAAAAAATGATTTGTCAAATGCACATAACAGATTATTTGCATTAATTTGGTCTGTAGTCCTTTAGTACTTAGAAATTATTCTTTCAAGGTTTTGAGAGGAACAAGAAATTTTATCTTATTATTGTGGCAGAAGCCAGATAATGAATATAGTAGCAAACACCCAAATGGCACATTCATCTTTATTCATTCAAGGCAAAAGCCAATTCAAACCTAATTTGAGTAAAATTTCAAGTGTGCTGTGAATATTATCTTCTTATACCTATGGGTACTTTATTCTACTTAAAGACTCACATATTTCTACTGTGTTAGACACCTGAGAAATAAAGCTGTCTTTTTGAGGCCCTGTATACATTTTAGTGCATTTGGTATGTACATGTTTGTGTGTGTGCAGACATGTAAGCAAATCCAAAACATGTACTCTGAAAAAGGTGGATGCTTTTTACTTTTACTTTGTACTTTTAAAAAATGTTCAGTAAGTAATCACATTTCATGTTGTAATTTAAGTCTTTGAAACTTTGTCTTAATAACTGCAGTTAATTTAGGTTAGATTATTCCATTGGAAAACTTACATTCTTTGTTGTTTACAGCTAAGGTATAGTAAGCATATTGCTTAATTTCAACTTAATATCCTAGGAGGTGTAAGTCTGTTGAGTGTGCTTTGTTAAACAAGTATGAAAAGGTGATGGTCTCCACTGTTTCAGAGAGAAATACATGTTATACATGGGAGAGGGAAATACCTCTGGGAAGTCACACAGAAGGTGGTCAGGATACTGAAGTGGTAGCATTCAGGCTCTGCTGAAGACCAAGGAAGTTTTGTATGTACATGGCTAGTTTCTCACTTTCCTAATTACTCTATTAGAGTGGTCCTAATCATGATGACAATGATGGTACTCTCATCCTGATTTCCAGGTTATGATGTTCTCAGTAATGGTCAATGTCTGTGTTCATCACTGGGTCTGAGCTCATTCTGTATAATGCCAAAGCCAACCTGGTTTAGTATCAACCTCAATGAGAGAGTGTTTGGGCCCTTTGTCAATAAAAGCTGAAACAGGCACAAAAAATTATATTAGGACTGTACAATTTTCATATCCAAGTTGTTTTTATATGGGAGACAACCAGAAGCCCCAGAGGGGAGGTTATAATCAGAATATCATGAGACTGACAGGATTAGGTTTGTGCAGAAGTGGGATGTTAGATGTCCTTGGATGACTATGTAATCAGTCTGCTACAGGAGAAAATGTGGATTAGGAATGCAATTAAACAGATTTCTGGAGGAGCCTCTCTCTTCTTAGTGCAAAGTTTGTACAGGAGGATAATGAATTTTCTATGGTAGGCTCCTAACAAAGCTATGTAAAGTTGGACAGTGTGGCAACACTTCAACATTCTTAATCCCATGTAAACTGCCCTTAACCAAGCTCAGAACTGTGAAAATTTTGCACACAGAAAAGGACCAAGATTCTGCACGTGAGAGTATCATTGGCCTATCTAATCCTAGGGCCAACAGCAACATTTCAAATTAAATGTAAAAAGAACAAAGGATGTTGATTTATGGTAAAATTCATTTCAAAGAATATGCTTTATTTATGGAAGATTATTTCATACCAATAAGGATTAATACTCTTAAAATAATTTAGATGATTAGTGGAAAAATCTACGGTAAATAATAAATGGTAACCTAAAGGAGAAGATTATTTGAGTTGTGATTTCTGATTTCTTTTTTATCTTAAAATTTCCTCTATTCTTCTATGACTAGCTGTGGGAACTGACCACTTAAAAATCTGAGGTAGGCACTTCACTTTTTAGTTATGACTTTGGTGCGGCTTTGAGATGTAGTTAAAAAATACAGTGCCGGTGGCCTTATTTATATCTGTCAGTACAGATAGATGACAACAATAGTTACATTATGTTTTTATGCTTTGCTTTGCTAGTGGATTCCATTATCACAGCAATACGTCTAAACTTTCTGCGGTGATGATCTTTCAACCACCCAGATCCTAAGAGAAAACACATGTGGATGAAAGAAGTTCTGTCTCATTTATGGATTAGGCAGTAACTGGTTTCAGTAAGCTGTCAGCAAAATTCCCCAAGACGGACAAACTATTTTATCACGTACAGGAATGATGAGCACAGCTTGAGGTCCAGATGGATTTTGTTAAATTTGTTATAGTAAAAGAGCACCCTGGTTTTCCTAGGCGCATAAACAAAGTTAGGTAGCTGATTTCTACAGGCAGTTGCATACATAAGTACTGCAGTGAACTGGGTTTCATGTTGCCTCCTGCTCAGAAGTACTAGGAAAAAAAATGAAGCTTATTGGACACACAGCTTGTGCTGTGTGAAATACAGTAATGCGAATGTAGTGGTTATGATTATGAATTTAAATAGATCCATGCCAGAATACTGGTGATCCCTATGCGAATCTTGGTTACACCACTCTAAACATAGAAAAAGGCCTTTGTTTCAGTGTTCTGAAGGCTTAAAAATATAACCTTAACAGTCTGCACCAAGTGCATTGCACTGACATAGGCTAAAAAATGGGATGTGTAGTCATGCATTTTCCTTGGTTAAAAAAGGAAGGCAATGAACCAAGTCTCTCTGCTGCCCTTAGCTCTTGCCGCTGCCAGTCACTTGGTTTTAAGGAAGGGAAATAGATAGGTAGTTTCTGCTTTTCCTACTACAGAGTCATTATTTAATGACTGCAAAGAAGAAGAAGTTTATTTCATCTTTCTGTTCTCTGTTTTCTAGTAAGGGTCTAAGTGAACAAACTCCTGTTAGCCTAATCTGATGCATTTTTATGCGTCTTGGAGATAACACAAAATGAATTGCTTAATGTGATTGCACCAGGATCAGCAGCAGCTGACCTTCAAATGGACCTTAGGTATTTAATTTCGCTTCAACTGAGCTATCCTTCTATCTTGAAAATCAGCTTTGACCCCATCTTGTTCTGCTTCTCAAAGATGCAGTCATTACAGTCCTCACGGTTCTCAACGAAAAGGCCTTCAGCAAGGAAGTTCTTTCATCTTCATTGTCCTGAAGTTCAAGTAGCTAATGTATATTATAACTCTGTGTACTAATTAAATCAGTTAGCTGTGTACCTAAGCAAAAAGATGATATTTAGTAATGATGAGTTACATAAATTAGAGATTTGTTCCTGTGATAAGCACTATATAGGTCATCAGAAAAAGTGGCTTTTCCTGCGCATTCCATTTCTTCACCTCACACAGCTGTGAAATTAATTTACACATTTTATGCAACTGTCATTAAATGCTGGGGATTACTGCAGTTTCAGTTTTCTAGTCTACAGCTATGATATATTGACAGACCAATATGTAAAAAATGCACCTTCATTGCCTCCTACTTATTAATATTACTGGCCCAGTTTCATTAACAATTATTTTTATTTTTTTACTAAAATGTGCGTACATTTTGAAACTGCCTGCAAAGAACGCATATAAGGAACAAAACCGGCTCCCAGAAAGGACTTCTGATTTCTAAAACAAATGGTCTTTCTATAGCTATAGGATAATATGGAACATACAAGATAGAAAATATAAAAAAGTAAATTATAAAGCATTTTATAGCCTTTCAATAGCTTTTATTATTTTTTTTAACATTTCAACTCTTATTTAAACTTTTCACTACCAGCCTGACAGAAACTGCTTATATCAACTGCCTTCTTACACAGTACTGTGGTCTGGATCCTGAAAAACTTGTTCTGTACTGGTTGGTACCTGCCCTTATGTGTTATTTAGGTTGTCCTACAGTTCTTCTTCTCTCCAAAGTACCTGATGTTTGAACATTTTCTTTAGGAACCTGTGACATATAGTTACACTGATTTCTCCAGTTTATAAATTACCTCTGCCATCTGCTCAAGAATGATAATTTCTTCCTCTGCCTCTTCTTCTGTCTGTTTCAAAATGCAGCTGTCATCCTTTCTTGTTGCCCATTCTTACAGTTTTGAAAGGAGTGTTTTAATTCAGTTTAGTGACGATTCTCATTCCTTGCATTTCAGATGTTCTTGTTGTCTGACACTTGTCTCCCTTGCCACTCATAACTTTTTATATTTCAGTTTTGATGCACTTTAGCCATGATTTTCACTGTTGCTAATCCAAATAATGTAGAATTTAATGGGAAGTGTTTCATTCGGCCTTGTAGTATCTGAATCCAACTTTTCATATATTTCTTTTTGAAGGAATAGACGCTTTATAATGTAGTTATTTTCCCTGCAGACATTCTTTGTTGCTCTACCCTCACTCTCCACAGAGATTTATTAATTCTTCTCACTCTCTGAAAATAAGATCTGATGCAACTGTGTCCATGCATTTTTTTCCCTTCCCTGGTCTGGTGCCTATTTAATTCTGATGTCTTTCAGACATTTGAAGTTACCTATAATTTTGTGCATATAGAAAATAAATTTTAAATAAATGCGAAGTGCAATGGGATCAATATTGGATTATTGCTGTCTTCATTCTTTCTTTTGTCATATGATTAATTTTCTTACCTCTTTGGAAGTAAGATGTTCTTTCCTTATTCCTATTTTTTCCTTAATAGATTCCTTGATAGCAATGTGTGACTTATTCTGTTTCTTGCATTCTTGAATTAATTTAAGTCATAGTTTTATATTTTCTTTGCTACTCTCAGTCTTTTTATGAACTTTTATCTTAGCATTTTCACAGACTCTGCAACAAATGTGATATTCTACATATTGTTGTTTTGCAGATATCAGTTAATGCAATAAAACAATTACAAATCCATACACTTCCAAAGAAGCACAGGAAGTGCTGTTTATGACAATTAGTGCCCATGTAAAATAGATTAAAATAAGCTTTTGTTATGTATAAAATTCACCACACTTTCAAGAGATAAATTAGCAGCTTAGGAAAATCACTGTTATATATATTTGTGTTTTGTTCTGCTTTTGTGAAAATGGTTATGACAACATGGCTGAAATGTTGGTACAGTCTTTTGTAATTTCTTTATATTGTGTAGCTCTTTACTATTTTAGAGTCAATGGGGAGACCAAACAAAATGCTTATATACTTTAATACCTTCAACAAAACCAGGCTCAACTATGTGATAATTGCTTGACTGATGCACGTTTATAGCAATCCCAAACATACTTTAGGATGTGTTGATGAATATGATTTTCTGGCATTCTATGGAAAGGTTCAAGAGACGATGAATGTACACTTGAAGAAATGACAGCCTCAGACTTTCTGGTTTTTCCTTTCTCATTCCCTCTAGGAGAAAACTTTGTTACAGTCTTATTCCATTAAACTTTGAAACACAATAGTGGCATACATTTCTGTGAAGATCATCTGATATAGTTTTGCTCTACTGCAAGATCATAAATGATATGGTGATAAGGTCATAAAAGGGTACAATTGGTCCCTAAGGACATAGTCCCAGTTCTGGCAGCACACTGTTATCCACTTGGCTGATTTGTTCAGAAAAATTAGTGTTTTTTAAAAGATTGCATTATTTTAGGTGAACTACAGGTCAGGTTAAGCACAGCAGCTAAGTAGCACATTTATTACTTTGTTGATATCTTCTTTGTTCTATTAATGTTGGGATTTATATATTCTTTCATTAAATTCCAAAAAATACCTATACTACAAATACTGGGACTGGAGTGGGAAATGTATGTTCACTGTGGTGGCTGATTCGTTCTTACTACAAGTCACTGTGTTGTGGAAGAACATAAATGTTGATGCAAAACCAGGTTATCAGTGTTTTGGTTTATGAGCTTTGAACAACAGGAGGACATTGAAAACACAATTTTACTTGTACCTCCAAGCCTGAACCAGTCGGAGACAGACTTGTTGTATAAGATGCCAGAAGTTCGAAGTGCGGAAAGGAGAATGTCCACCTAATATAAAACAGATGACATAATATGAGCTAGAACAGCCTGAGCCATAGACGTTTCCTCTTATGAATGAAAATGTAAATGTGCGTTTCTGTGTTAGATATTTATATATAAATATACATCTATAAAATATAAAATATAGATGTATCTATAAAACACACACAT
>NW_010164274.1:72702-142533 GCF_000695765.1 Mesitornis unicolor | reverse complement strand
ACATTTTTAAAAAATATATATATTTAGTAGATAGATACATATATGTAGATACAAGCACATATTAATTCACCAAGACTGGGCTAAAAAGGCAAAATAAATGTCTGAAAAAATATTGTTTGTGGGAAAACTCAGGTTTTTTGTTTCTTGCTCAGTGTTCCTTGGCTGTTCATTTGAGTAATCAGCGTTCTTTTACCTGCCCAGACTGTTTGGTATGGTGAGAAGCCTGGAAACTTTTGTTTCCTGTGACATCTCTTCAGGCACACTTGAGATTTGGAGTCAGATGAACCTTAGGGTATTATCTTTCATTCTTTTTGACTGTGTCCTGGTTTTGATGAGATAGAATTATAAAATCAGTTTTCTATTCAGGAAAGCTGCATTTCTGCAAAAAATTACAATACTTAATTTCATGGGAACAAAGTGATAAGACACTGTGTTTTAGTTTTCAGCCGCAACTGGTGTGTGGTGATCAAAGTTGTCATAGTTTAACCCAGCAAGCCGTCACTAGCTCACTCCCCACCTCCCCAGGGCAGTGGAAGAGAACTGGAAAAAAGGTCAGAGCACTCATGGGTTGAGATAAGTAGAGCTTAATGATTAAAATAAACCAAATTAAAATAATATAATAATAATGAATTGTAATAAAAATAGGAACAATGATAATAAATCAATCAAAGGTATACTCATCTCACAAAGCAGTCACTGGCCTTGCGCCAGTGAAAATGCAATGATCAATGACAGGGGAGGGGTAAGCCTCAGGAACCAAACCAGCTAAACCTTCCAGAGATGGCAGCCATCGAGAAAAGAGGGCAGTCTCCAGCGAACTCCTCGGTATATAGTCAGTGTGATGTTTATGATACAGGATACTTTTTGTTGGCTAGCTTTGATCACCTGTCCTGGAAAGGCCTGGGCTTTCACTCCCAATGCCCTCTGCTTGTGCAGAGGAAAAGGGAAAAAAACCCCTAACAATTGGTAGCACGGGTGCAGGCAAAAATTGAAAAACAATGAGTCCTTGAAATGAAACCATTGCTTGATTCCTTGGCAACAACCAAAACATCGGTATGTTATCGCACCATTCTCAGTCACAGATCCAAAACAAAGTCTCACTAGCTGCTATGAAGAAAAACAACTTTATCCCAGCTAAACCTAAAACAAAGTGTCTTACCAAGTTGTTTTCAATAAATCAAACACCACAAGCATCTCAGAAGTGTAGCTCTGCTGAACAGAAAATTGATTCTATGATTCTGTCCCAGCAAAACCAGGACAAAGATCTTTAGGAGTTTTGAGTTAACAAGTGCAGAAGCTGGGGGAAGCGAAAGCCGGGTCACACAGAATCACAGAATCACAGAACGTTAGGGATTGGAAGGGACCTCAAAAGATCATCTAGTCCAATCCCCCTGCCAGAGCAGGAACACCTAGATGAGGTTACACAGGAAGGCGTCCAGGCGGGTTTTGAATGTCTCAGTTGACCCCAAGCTGACCCTAAGCTGCCCAACAAAATTTTTCCATACCGTAAATGTCATGCTCACTATTAATTGGGGAGTTTGCCAGAAACGACCCTTTTTCCTCAATGGCTGTTGACTCAGAAGAGTCTTGCCTGTCAGTCTACTTTTGAGGCCTACAGCCCCACTTGTTGTGACTATCATAGCTTGTGACCACTATATCAGCTGAGTAAAATTCTGTGTAGTGTGTATTAATATTGCTATTAATATTGGTTTTTATTCAACCCACAGGTCTCCTTTCCTTTTCCTGATGCCCTTCCTTGGGTAGGGAGGAGCCTTTGGGTTATGGAATAACTGTAGATATAAACCATGACAGCCAGGCAGGCTGGTGAGAATTATTCAGACAAGAACCTTATTAAAAAAAATAAATAAATAAAAATGTGTACAGCAAAATCAAGACCTTCTGGGGAAATTTTTACATTGAAAATGCATTCTTTTTAAACTAGTTTCATATCAGGGCATTGTTCTATTAGAGAAGTCTTGAACAGTTTTGGAGTGTCACCCTAGTTATATAAATGCACTTTACAAGTTCAACAGCTTATTAAAAATTAAGTATGCCAGTAAGGTAGAAAGACTTTAATTACATACTACAAACCACTTTACCTTTTGCTAATTTTAAGAGATCGCATAGCTGGCATTTTAGAACCACTGTGTGACTCTTTAACATTATAGGAAAATGACAGTGTGATGTAACATGATCCTTTTGATCTTTCGAGACTATTAATAAAAAGTAGATTATATTCAAGGTAACACTTCATGGGTTACTTTTTTTGAAGAAGGAGGTTAAAATATTTTCAGCTTGATTCGTGCTCTGTATCCAGATTTATAAGAGCTCTATCCTTTAGCTTTATGTGGTATCCACACTTTTGAGGAGCTACTTCTTTGCTGATATACTGTGCTATTTGTATAGCAGCAAGACAGACTTTCTGGCAGTTTAGCCCAGTGTTGAGCAGCCATTTGCCTTTCCTCTTCATCTTGTTCTTATTTGCCTGTGTCAGTTGAATATTTCACTTCACTTTCAGTGGGAGTACATATAAGAACCTTTAGTATTGTAGCTTATATTGACTTCCTAGATTCTTCTACACCTTTTAGGACCCTTAACCCTTTCATCCTCTCTGCAACTGCATACCTTTCATCACTTCTCTGTCTTGGGGAGCATGGTGCATAGCTTTGCTGCACAGCCACATGGCATAGTGCAGAGTCCTGGATCCTGCCCCAGCACGGCTGTAGTACAGCTGTGGAGTTCCCAGTCTCTAACATCTCTGTAGCTTCCTTCTCAATACTACCTCAGTTGCCTCTGTGTTTAACTGCCTTTCTGGGCAATCTCAATACATTTATTCAATTTTCTCATAACATCTAACCAAGGGACCAGCAACAGAAATAACCTGCTCTCACCTTTTCATATCTGCTGTGCTGTCTAACGTTTCCCTGATCTGTGAGAAAAAAGATGGGGCCTTGATTTCTACCTGGAAGCCAGTTTGAAAAGTCCAGTTAATTTCTAAGGATTTTGGATTAAATATGTTTATACCATCCTACCTCTCTTGAACAGGATTTGCTTAACCAGGAGCATCTGTCTTCTCTTCCCCTATGCATTAGGTGAAGGGAGAGAGCTAAGCATGATGCCAGAGGCCAGAAGGCCTGTTCCTGCCTCAGGCCGAGCACTGCAGTGGCCTTCAGGACTGCAATACAGGGCTGTAGCTGCAGAAGCACTGGGTTTTACTGCTGGCTCTGCAGTCAGGGTTGGTGTCCCCTGTAGTTTGTATGTTCCTTTTTTGCTGGGCTTTTTAGGCGACTGCTCTGGCTCCTCTAAGGAGTCAAAGCTGTGACCATGTCAGAGAAGACTGCTGGTGGGAGTATTGCACCAGTAGAAAGGGTCTTGGGAGCTGATAGCTGAGAACTGGAGGCTTTCAAAATCCCGTTTTCCAGCTCTGACAAATAAACCCTTCCTTGTCCTAAATGCTTTAGTGTTGAACTTAGACTGTCTGGTTTATTAACATGCATCTGCTGCTTTAATGCAAACCTTTGTGTGGATCTGTAAGCATAAAAACTGTCTGTTTTAAGCAAAACAGGTTTATTTTCCTGATTGCCAGATATTCCCCACAGGCAATTATCTGGTAGGACAGAGGGCAGCAGGTACCTATTTGTTTATACATTTAGAAGAGTGGCCAGACTTTCAATGTGTTGTGGTTCACATCTGTAATAGTGGGGTCAGCAGCTGGGAGACAGGCATCTGTGCAAAGCTTTAATGGATCCAGCATATCCAGTGCTAATTGAGAAAGAAAACCCTAAGTCATTAGGAACTTGATTTATGAGCTGTTAAAGTTCTCTCTTTCTTTTCCCTTTCATTTGTCACATTACTTTGGCAAATAAATTTACCTAGTCATAGTGGAAATGATGCTTTACTGATGTTGAAACATCCATCAATGCCTTCCAAGCCTGTGTGGAAAGTTTGAAAGCAGTCTGTAGGCTGACATTTCATTAATTTGCCAGTGGATGGATTCCCAAGTAACAGGCATGGAAGGAAAGCATTCTAGCAAGCATTTCCAGATAGGTGCTTCAAGTAAAAAAAAAACAACCCAGTGTCATCTGTCTGTGAGCTACCATATCAAAAACTCAGCAGCATCACTGAGATTAAGTTTTTTGATCTTTCCACCTACTTTGGAATTGTGGTGATCAAAGTAGAAAAGCTGCAGTACACTAGGGCAAGGCAGAGCCTTCAGCCTTTTCAGCCAGTGATAAAGATGCATCCCATTCACACTCTTTTTCCAGCTCACTGTCCTTGTTGTTTGTGTATCATTTTACCTTTTACAACATAAATGTACTAAGATTTTATTTGACATACCACTTTTCTCACAAACTTCTTGGTTTAGTCAATACAGATAAGTCTCTAATCATTCCTAGATTCCTTCAATTTAAATCTGTTGACAAAAACACAAATGGAATATCTTGTCAAAAGATGGGCCATTATGCCAGGCACAAATGTAGCAACTTCAGCAGAACATCCTATGTCACATTTGCCTCCTATGTCCAGACATTATTAAGATAGCTGCAAGTGAAATATAATGCAATACACTAATGACTAGATAGATAAATATATATGAATGGTAGTTATTATGATACTATTATAATTTATTATAATTCCCACAGAATTTATGGTCATATATTACAAAACACTTTGTCAGCATTACTGTGACAATATGTCAGAGAATTGAACACTGCTTTTATATATTGAATGATTCCTTTTTGCCTTCTTATGACTGAAGTACTCTTCTTTTTCTTATATTCATTATGTGCACTTGTGCCATTTGTAATTGGCAGGCATGGAGGCAATGCTGAATCATTTATTGAGGTTTAATTTAGTAAAGTAACAATAATCACATATCCCATTCAAGTCTCACATTGTCCCTTGGTTTGTGCCTTCCCCTTGCCCCTCTTTGGGACTGCTGTGCTAGTATGGGAAGACCTTTCTCCCTTGAGGGCTTGTTCCATCTGCTGTATAGTCAGTCTACATGCTTCAGTCAGCTAGCAGAAACTGCTCTGCTTAACACATTTTTGGTAGACTCAATACCACCAGGTGTTTCTTGTAAGTGCTGCCAGTCTATAAAGCTGGAACTAGAGCACTGTGGTTTCTGCTACTACTCAGAAGAATTGCTGGAAGATGCAGAGCTGTGAGAGACAAAAAGAATCTGTGCCTATCAGAGTTTCTGCTTACTCAGTTCTCAATCAATTCCTTAATAATGTGAGGAATTTGATGTTGTGATTGCACCTGGCTTAGGCACCTGCCTGTATCCTTAGGCTGTGTGGATCCCAAAGGATGCACCTGTTTATAGTAACCGAAATTATCTGGCAGGCTCTTCTACTGGCATATCTCCTATGCAAATATCTAAAAGAATAGAGGCATAAATTTGCTGTTTAGTGATGACACATTGTTAGGTGTCAAAAGGAATATACAGTTTTTAGGCCTGTAGCACAGCATGTCTTCTGTTGCAGAAATACTACTCAGATGCCTTAATGGATAAAGGTGCATTTTCCTGTGGATTTTAACCAAGACTCTAAGCACCTGTCAGGCCTTCCTAATGAAGGCTCTGATTAATTGTCTGGGTAATGCATCGCATACATGACCTATGCTGCTGTAACAGTAGCCAGAATTATAATAGGATGCCTCTTCCCTATAGTTCTACTGTCAGGTGGATCACCTTTCTTTAGCAGGAATTTTTCTGATTCCACTTTGGTTCTGGTATAACAAATTCAATCCTAACTGCCAGACTGTGAACTCAGTCAGGTTGCTGCTGAAACTAGTAGCTGTATATCTGTGCTTAGTAATTTTTGTGGATGGGGAAAAAAAAAGGCACAAAGTTTTGAGGTACACTCTGTGTGAATTGAGCAAGACTGCAGTAATTCAGTCACTGTGGAAATTTGGCCACATTGTCTGTTCCAAAAACAATTTCTAGCAAATGAGAGAAGTTATAACAATATCCATTATTCATAATCTCTGCATTACACCTCATAAAAATGTGCATGTTTGCATTATTTCATATTTTTGCCAGTTAATTTGTGTTTTCTATCCATGTTCAATTTGCATTCATTAACTCATAGTTTGCTGGTAAGTGTGTTCTTTCTATACATGTTCAAAAAAATTCTTTAATTCAATTTCTCTGTTTCTTCTCATACAGTCTCACAGCCAGATATGCAACTCAGTCTAATCACAGTGGAATTGCAACCAGTCAAAAAAAGACTTCTAGGTCAGTTAAATATCTCTAATTTATTGCTTGTTAGTGATACTCAAGCAAGTATGTGCCCATTGATATTTTATTCTTTGAACATAAGCAGACTTTAAACAATATGTATTTATGTTATGCGTGCAAGCTTCGCAACAATGAGCTTTGCCATGAGAAAGCCTTGTATGGACTGGAAGAAGCTGATTTGTACTGTATTATCAATATTTCTGGTTGTTATGTATCCTGCATCTTTGTATCCTGCATGTAAAATATTGGATGTGAAAGATTAGTTGGTGATTTTAGTGCTCTCTACTCTCTGGCTCAAATCTTTACTTTAGTCACGAGTGGAAAGAAGTTTGGGAGTCCATCCCAAATCCCACTTGATGCTTTGCATGTATCACAAACCCACCTGAAAGGCTGAGTTCACAGAGCCAAGTTGCCAGAGAAGCAAAACAGAGCATAAAAAAAGAACCACTTCCAAGACTTCTGCTCCATCAAGAGTAGCCTGCACACAGTCCCCACTAATGAGATGCTTTGTTTTGGCAGTGAATTTGACAGAGCTGTGTGTAGGAGCTGACCTGTTTCAGATTTCATCAGCACTTTTAGTTTATCATTTCCATGAGCACTAAAATCTACAAGCCAGATTGCAGAAGAAAGAAACCAAGGTCTAAAGCTTACTGTTGTTTCTAGCTTTTTTTTTTTTTTGTGAGGGATAATTAATGTGTTCATTAATTATACCTTTGCTGTACAGTTCATTGGTGAGAACCATGAACTCTAAATTGCATAATCTACAATAAAGATTTCATTTTGCAGTATAGCGCACTAACCCAATGTGAGTTGCTGGTGATAGCTTGGAATGAGCTATACCACGGTCCAGTTGCTTTGCACCTGCATTTATAGGTCTTCGGTTTTCGTTATTGCTGATGCTCCTGTCTTGTCCACATTCAACATGTCGGGGTTAACAGTCTTACTGTCTAATACTTTAAATCTGTGGCAGTGTTTCCGAAGCCTGTGCAGAGGTATGTGACTTGTCCCTTATTTGTTATTCTCCTCTTTGCATTTCCTTAGCTGCTTGACATGATTCTGCAAGAGCAATTTAAAACCTGAATTCTATTAAAAAAGACAGCAAATGAGGTAAACTGGAAAGTGTGTAGAGCAAATGACCTCATGTATAATGTGCTTACTGTGACAAGTTCTCAAATTCTGGAATGCAGAATATATGCAAAACTATTTTATATTTTAATAGAACATATGAGTTTCCAGTGTTGCACATGCCTTCTCATTGCTTTTTTCATTACCTTTGACAAATGATCTCAGGGCTCTTACTGCCTGTCAAATTAGGGTAATGAGAAGGAGCAAATGGATTTTTAAGTTTGTTTTAGTGCATTCTTCAGGGAACAGAAGATCACTCAAATTCATGGGTCATGGTAAAGGTTAGCATGCGTACAGCTGCAGAGCAGAGACAGTCTGCTCTGGGCTCGGCACAGAGAATCGCAGGGCAGGCTGGTGGCCAGAATGAGCCATAAAAATAACTAATGGATCTGAGGCTTAAATTGGTAAAGGAAGAGAATACAGAGCTGTTTACACATATTTGCTAATGAAAAGAAAATTATTTGAACATTTCTGTTATACCAGTATATTAAACAAAAATAAGTTTGCAAGAAATCTAATGTTTTGTAGTTCTTTGTAACATGCCTTTTCTCCCTTCTGGTGCTGCTCTTTCTTAATATAGTGAAACTAACAGAATTCAGTAACTTCAGTATAATTTGTATTGCCACTATTAAAATCATCGTATCATTCTATTAAGTGAGAAACAGAAGAGAGTTATTATTCTCCTAGGGCAAAAGCCTCCTGCTGATTTGAGCATTTCATTTTGTCTATCAGGTAACAAAACTGGAGAGGAGTGGGGGTGCCCACAAAGATGCTGCAGAAAGTTTGAAGTAAGCTTGTAGTAAAGAATCTTATATCAGAGAACAGATTAAGACTGAAAAAAGATGCAAGCTTACACACAGCAGGGACAACACATTATACATTTCTTTCCTTAGCATAGCCACACAATAAGGTTCAGATGGTGGCAGCAAATACTAACAAGTGAACGGAACAGTCTACATTATATACTTCTATCCAAAAGGTATACATGCATCTGTAGCATCTAGCTAAAATAGAGATTTTCTATATTTTTCATTTAAAATAAGGTGGAAGTGCTTTAGCTAATAGCCCTTTGAAAAATAACCAAAGAAGATAACTAAAAAGCCAGTTTTTATGCTAAACACAGCTGTGAAACATTTACTAAAGAGATACTAAATATTTCTCAACTATGTATTGTTGTGCTTTCTAATAAATTTCTGTAACATTTCTTCTTCAAAAGTGACAGATTTAAATAAAAAATCAATATTGCGCTTCAATGGTTTGTTAGGGTGAATCTGTTTTAGCAATGTTAATGGCAAATGCAAAGCATTTCTTACATGTCTTGTGACTCTAGAAAGCATCTTTTTCCCTTTTGTGTGTGTAAGGATAAGCTTTTATTTTCATCTGTGGAGTCTAACTAATTTGAATCCTCCTGTTCGTTGTTGCTTACCTGAAATCATTGTTTTCAGTTGTTGGTTTTAAATTCTGGCCTGGTATTTGCACACTGTCTCCTCTATATGTTGCATTACAAAAAATGAACTGGTTTTTGATTATACCATTCCAGGCTTCCAGGACCCTCAAGGGTGCCAGCTGCAGGCAGCAGTACCAAAGTCCAGGGAGCTTCTAATTTAAATCGGAGGAGCCAGAGCTTTAACAGCATTGACAAAAACAAGCCTCCACAATATGCAAACGGAAATGAAAAAGGTAAGTTATTAGAAGTGACTAAGCTTACTCTACATAACAAACAAAATGAAAAGAAAAAAATCACAAAAAACCCCATCCACAAGGGTCAAAGAAGTGAATGTAATATTTAGACTTGGTAAGGAAAACCTGTGGAGGTAGGACTCTGAATTAGGACTTATAGTTGAGCTGGGATTAAAGTTCAGAACTGAAAACTTTCAAGATGTTCTGATTATATTTTGTCCTCTTTGATTGAAATATCACTGAATGATATTTCTGAAGTAAAAATGAATCCATATTGCATGCTTATAATCTTTGTCCATATTCAAGTCTCTTCGTACCCAAGGGAAGACTGTTGTAATTTTCAGGAGACTTTGCATCTGAGTCTCTAATGGAGAAGAATCAGAATATTGTATTTGCATCAGAATATTACATGCATGTATAGCTTCAGAACCTTACCAGGTGTACATAGAAGTTTGAATCCAAATGTAATGAAATTTTGCAGGGATTTGAAAACAAAAAACATTCTTCATGTTTTATTGCCACTTTTAAAAATGAACCTCCATTATGGAAGTAAACTGAGTTCCCTGAGTCCTTCTGTTTCTCCCACCCTGATGCCATTTTCCTGGAAAATGTGCCTCTTCAGGCTTTATCTCAGAGAAAATAATGCAAAAATTCAGCTTTCTGAGTTGTGTAACTAATCCAACTCCTTCCGCCCGCTTCTTTCTCCCTCTGTGTAATGAACAGCATTTTATTCATATCTCTGAGTTAGAATACAGTTGAAAATGATACAATATACATAGTACCCGTTTGCATCCTTGGGGTCTGTGGGAGGAACAAGTATGCAGTGAATGTTCTTCATCCAAGCAACAGGCAGCTATCCAGATTTTTTTTACAAAATTCTGATGAACACACTTTGCCCCTAGCTGTATCTGAAGATATAAAACCATCCTTTCAATAGTTATTTCTTTATTTTTACTATCAGGGTTGAATGTTTTAGATAGTTCTCTAGTAGGATTTATTTTATCAAGGGCTTATGGCAAGACATCCAGGCTAAAACTAGAAAGAGATCAGAGTGAAAGCTGAGCAGACGCTGTATAGTTCACAAATACGATAGTGAAGTTATGAAGTAGGAGATGAGGCTGCTTGCGTGAAGGTACGTACAGCAGTTTAGGATTTAGAATTGCCTCATAATGTTGACATACGTTTGCTACTGAAATATATGATAGAGTGAAATGATTCAAAGAGAGACATGCTTGTAGATATTTATATTCTTAGCTCTTTACTTGGAAACTGTCTTTTGACTGCTAAGGTTTGCACTGCATATTTATGTGGCTTTTTGCATGATGGATTCCTTTACTTTCCCATTTCTTCAGAGCAGAGAATGAGAACCTTGATGAGATTTTTAGTAAAGTCATCACTTGCAAGAGGATAAGGGGTGGCTTTGTTTGTGTATAATCATTCAGTTCATTTTACAGGATATAGAAAATGTAATGTTGCATAACTACAGAGTACTATGTTAGAGGTGTTTTTGTCTGCTCTTTTTTCTTTCTTTCAAAACAGCAGAATGTATGGAAGAACATTTATTTTACATGAGAATATAAACCAAATACAAGTTTGGTTTAGAGTATAAAGCAGAAGTTAGAGAAAATTACTCCTATGAGTGCAAGGATAGTGAAGTCATATTTTTTATAATACCATAAAAGAACACATGGGAACCTGTATTTGAATCCACCATGTTACAGCTTTGCCTGAAGAGAAAACAGACTGAATCATGCTATATTTTAAATGTAATTATATTAGTGGCTAATTTTTTAATATTACAATGAAATTTCCCAGTAGTCTTTTGATTACTTTTTATAAAGTATTTGAGGATGTTCTGTGACCTGAGGTTTTCTGAATAATTTGTTTAGAAACAAACTTCAGCCTTCACATTAGTAATAGTAACATACAACTCTTTTTTTAAAGAAAAGCGTCGCCATATGTTGATGAACTGATTTTTTCTTACAGTGTGGCACAAAATAGACCTTATATTTCAAATTTTTCTTCCAATGCGAGTGCTTGGAGCAAGGTAACTTCAACAACTTCCATTGAATGGGTATACGGTCTATATACTCTAATTTCTGAGACATACATAATATAGGAAATAGCTTGTGATTCTGCATTAGTGTTGCATAAACTGCACCAGAAGAAGAGATTACTTATGCTAGGTAAATAGGCATTAGGGCTTGAGACCTCCAGACGTCTTCAAGGGCAGACCAATTTTGGTACATTTTTCTCTGCTGCACACTTTTCTCAGTGCTATAAGGAGACCTGAGAAAAGATGTACAGCATAAGGGTTTTTATTTTAATCCAGTTATACTTAATACTTGAAATTCATCCCTGCCTGACATGGTTTCCAACCCAGTCACCATGGGGAATGGATATGTAGTCGCAGAGTTAAAGGAGACCTGAAGGTGATCCAAAATAAGATATATGGGCTTTTTGTTTAATATTTCATTATTTAGTATTTCATTCATTTTACCTCTTTTGAATGTTGCTTAGGGATTAGTTCACACAGTAAGGAACTTGGCTCCCTGAACGAATGCACGTGTGCTCTTTACTGAGTGCAGCCCAGTTTTTACCAACAGACCCAACTCATTGCTGTAATACAGATAATTGTATGTAGCTGTGGTTCAGTCAGAAACACAGAATACACAAAAACAATGAACATGCCATTAGCTGAAAATGCTCTGTGCAGATTTAGTGATCTCACCTTTTTGTTTGTTTTTTTCTGCACTTTGCAGCTTATGGATGGATTTCTAAGAGCACATCTGTTTTCCAGGTCATGTCACATATATCTGCTTCTGATTTAAAAAAATAAAGATGTAAATAAAAATATGAAAATGAAACTATTTGAATAAAGTAATTTTTCACATTGCTAATAAGGTGGATACACAGGGCATTTCGAGTCCAGCAATGAAACAATATTCTAATTCAACGGAAATGTTCATAGTTGAACAAGCTGAACTCTTCTAATCTCACCAGATAGACTTCCCATTCCTCCAAACATCCTTACAGCAAACCCTTGCAGCTCTTGCATTTTCTACTAACCTTTTTTATTGTGAGTGAATAAAACTGAGTACAGTAATGTGGGCACCTGCCTGTAACAGAGGATCTAGATTATCAGTCCCTAACTATGCTGCGGTGAGGGAACTGTTGTCACAGAGGTCTTGTCTTCTCCAACAGCACAGGACACAGCAAGAGTCACAGATGCGAAGCCAGAGGAGGCTGATGATATACTGGATTCAAGTTTAACCCCTCAAGTGTCCTTTATTTGTGCAACAGCTTATGACAGGTGGACTTGAAAATGTCCATTTGATTGTCATGGTCTTGCTGGGGTCTGGTAGAAATTTGTCTTTTTGCACTGAACCCCAGAGGTGTTGCTGTTCTTTCCCAGCACAGATTGGGCTGAGCCCTGAAGCACAGAGCTCTCAAGCAGAATGTACAGCTGTTTTCAGCACAAGCTGATTATGCATTTAAGCAGGAAGGGTGTTAGGCCCTAAACAGATGCCTGTCTTCATGTAAAATTTAGTTTCTAGAAATATGAAATCCTTGTTATAGGTTAGATTCACTCTGTATGAAAATCACCACAAGATGGGGACAGATTTCATATAATGAGCAGCTAAAGGTAAGCCCCAATCGAATGTGCAGAAAGCAATGAATGATGTGAAGCTTCAAGTAATGCGTTTGGTCTGAGGGGAAAGAAATCTTTTTATTCCACATCTTTAAACATACAGATAGACTCTCAATATTTCTTGAGAGCATGCAGTCCACATTCCTTGCGGAAATGTTAAGGATACACTTTAAATTGAAGATTAAAGGCAAGTTAAAGTTCTCTGTAACTTTTTGGATGCTCTTCATGGTTCGTGACAGGGAAATCAAGTAAGTAGCAATGGTTCCAGGAACCTGTGTTTCTTTGCTATATTATTTAGCAGAACAAGCTGTTGATGAAACAGTAAGTACTGTTCTTTTTACAATTTTTCCCTTCACTAATATTATATAGCAAAAAATATGGCAAAACATGCATCCTTCTTTTTAATCAGATGCTTTTTTTTGAAGTAAAACTAATAGCCTGAAGCCATACAAATGTAACAGAATTAATCCAACAGAGCGTAGCGGCATCCCGCTGTTCACAGATTGTGACATGCCTTCTGCATTAGCTTTGCATATTCTTATGGCAAATTGGTCTTCTGCAAAACTATTGGGATAGCTGAACACCCTAACCCTCCTGTGTAATTAAGGCAAGCTTAAAGCAAGGCAAGATATGTGCTAGAGGGTCCTTGTGCACACCCAGTCCTAGGCTATCAGCCACGGGACTGATCCCTGGTATAAATTAAGGAAGCCTGAGATCTGCAGTAATTTCCAACAGCTGTTGTTGGCCCCATGCTCACCAGAAAACAGCAGGGACTCAGCTGCAATTCCTGCCTTGGTCACAAGGCTTCCCACCAAAGCTGCTCCATGTGCATGGTGCTACCTGGAGCTGGGGAATAAGCCATAACCTCACCTGTCCCAAATAATGTTCTGATGCAACCCTTACCAGTTAACATCTCCTTGCCTTGTAACTGGCCACAGCAGAGCTGCTTGAAACCTTCTGTGAAGGTGGGCTGAAATAATTTAATGCTCTAGGGTTTGCATATTAGGCTGAGAAGCACACGAAAAACTCTGGGGAGATGGAATTATGCAGCATCTACTGAAGGTAGAGGCAATTAGCCTTCTGGGGTGCAGTTGTTAATAGTCTTAAGCAAGTAAAAGCTGTTACATTTCCATTGTGTTACTTTTGTTCAGATTTTTATTATTATTTTTAAACTAGAGCTTCTTACATTCTATGTAGAGAAGTAGATTATGCTGTGTTTGCATTCTCTTTGTTAAAGAAAAATAAACAGATCCACTTCCAGGTTGCTTAAAATCCTCCCTTTCCTATGTGTACTAGTGGCCTTCAGACTTCCAGGTGGGTAGTCTAATCTGTACTAGGGCCTTAGGGCTGAGACTGCAAAAATGAAAATGATGCACAACTTCAAACTCTGTGCTGAAAGGACAAACATCTTCAGTGTCTTCATCTACTATATTATTCAGACGTATGGGCCCCAAGGCGTGACTTTGGCTTCGTGTATGTATGTAACATTAAACACTCTTCTTTTGCCGTTCCATGAGCTCTATTTGCATTGTATGTTTCATAGGCTTTCTTGCAGTAATGAATTTAATATACTATAAGCAGGCTTATGCCTAATTCACTGGCAGTCCTGAAACCAAATGAGAAGACAGTGTAGGTACACTGAGAGATAAATAGCTATGTACCACATATTTGATTGCCAGTGCCACTTCATTCCTCTGGTGCTGTAGAGTAAATGCATTTAGATTCTCAGATATGTTTTGGAAATCTGAGCATCATATAGAAGAGCTTAACCCTTTTGTGCTTTGGTCTGTTTTGCTTAATAAGGCTAGATGACATTTTTTATAATCGTGGTGGTCAATTAGCATAGTTTGATTATTGCAGAAGGAGTTTTGTTGTCATTTGTTTTGAAGAGTCACTGAAGTTCCTGGATGATGGCAATACAGTTAAGGTACCAGAGTCATGTAAACGAGCCTTCTGTATCTACCATAACAGATAACAGTGTTTTGGACCCCAAAACAACTGTTGTTGCTGTACCCATGTAGATGATAGCTTTCAAGTACTGACACTGGTGAAATTGTCGATATGTATTTTTCTCCCTATGAAAATGCACTGGGTTAAGTTCCTGAAGTCAGCTGCTAAAGGCTGTTAGCTGTACTTAAAAACAAAAAGAGTATAATCACCTGCCATTTGTTGCATTTATGAATATTGATCTTATCCATTTAATTTTAGTATCACTCAGTCCTCCTCCTCCTCCTGCCCAAAGCCTTAGCTTTCTAGCACATATTTTGCTTTCACTAAACATCAAAACCATCTTTCTATTTTGTTTTTATTCCAATATTGTAGCATTCTTTTTTCTTCCACGTTGTGGTGTTTTCTTATTAACAAGCGATTGGAAGAATTTCTTTATGACTTATTAAAGATAAAAGCTTTAAATTGGAATATTTAATTTGCATAATGAAATGGAAAGTGTTCCCAGGGCTCTCTTGAGCTCACAGAAGCATTGCACAGAGAAAAGGCATTTTCAATTAGCATCCTCCATGTTCCATGCACAGGTAAACTATGTTTATTATAAATCTCATATAACTGTGTTATAAATGGCAGACGAGTATGGTGTAACCTTCAAGCAGGAGATGGCAGAATAACAGTATCATTATGGTTCTTTCTGTTTTTAAGCAGATTCACCAAAAGGCCCACACCCATCTGCAGGCATGAATGGAAATGTGCAGCATCCCACCAGCACCGGGCAGCAGCAGGTCTCTGCCATACCCTCTCCAAGTGCCAGCAAGCCTTGGCGCAGCAAATCCATGAATGTCAAACACAGTGCAACCTCTACCATGCTGTCCGTGAAGCAGCCTAGTCCCGCAACCTCCCCTACTCCATCTTCAGACAGGCTCAAGCCACCCCCTTCTGAAGGTGTGAAGCCCCCATCATCTGGACAAAAATCTATGCTGGAAAAATTTAAGCTGGTTAATGCTAGGACTGCTCTGAGACCTCCTTTGTCGCTAAGCTCAGGACCCAGTGACAGTGGGAGAGAGGATGATACTTTTTCAGAGTGTGGTGAAATGGATGTCTTAAGCGGTGGGGTGAACAGTGGCGGCTCCACAAGTAGCAGTCCTAAAATTTCACCCAAGTTGACACCTCCAAAAGCTGGAAGCAAAAATCTCAGCAATAAAAAGTCTTTGCTACAGCCAAAGGACAAAGAGGAAAAGAACAGGGACAAAAACAAAGTTTGCACTGAGAAAACAGTCAAGGAAGAGAAGGACCAGGTCAGTGAAACTTCTACAAAGAAGAGCTCAAAAATTGCAAGCTTAATCCCGAAGGGAAGCAAGACAACAGCAGCCAAGAAGGAAAGTTTAATACCATCTTCTAGTGGAATCCCGAAACCTGGATCGAAGGTGCCAACAGCAAAGCAGAGCGCTTCATCCACATGCACGGGAAGTAAGGAGGCTGAAAAACTGAGGACTACAAAAGGAAACCAGTCCCAATCAACACCAAAATCTCAACTGAGTGAGAAGGCTTCTCCTTCCTCTGGTCTTGCTTCTTCTGAAGGGAAAGAACCAAGCGCAGCTCTCACCCCAGGGTCCTCCATGGCTCTGTCAGCCTCGATGGCCGCAAGCAGCAGCCAAGGCACGGGAAACGGTGTCGTCCAGCTTCCTCAGCAACAGCAATACAGCCACCCCAACACCGCCACAGTAGCTCCTTTCATTTACAGGTAAGGTCATGGAGGGAAATTGGGTTTGTGTCATAATTTAGGAAAAAGAGCTAAACCAGATAGAGTAATGGTGGGTCACACTGTTATGTTTCTCATCTCCCAGCTTCTGTCACAGCACCATGCACCTATTTTCCTAGGTTTTTTTTAATTAATGTTACCGTATGAATAATTTCTTCCAAGAACTCTGAGTCTCTACCTTGCATAAAAGCAACTCACTGCAAATATTTGCCATTTAAAATGCAGGATGTTTTGATTAGAAATACGAATCCCATGATACATTCCCTGTGCTGCTTTTGAAAGGTCACAGCTGAGTCAGGTTTCCAGTGCTAATATTCTTGTTTGCAGTTTAAGAACCTCAACATTTATTTGCTGATATTCAATAATATTTGCTTAAAATACACTGTTCTCTTAAAAAATAATAAAATAAACTGCTGATGTTTTCAGAGTACGTAACAGTACTAGTACGTTATTAAAGGAAAAACCATACACAAACTTTTGCAAGTATTCAAAAATATTTCAACATCTTGGGAAGAGAGAAAAGGTTGCTGGTTGCAGATCCTTTTCCTATTTAGTTTTATAAACAAACTAGATATAGACTAACTCCATGGAGGCAGTTAATTTTTACAGGTGATACAAACTCTTCTGATGGCCAAGGCTCTGGAATAGAGGAAAGAACAGTTAAACGTATGAATTTGTCTGAATTTATTTTGCTGCTTGATAGAGCAACTGAGGAGAAGCTGGGAGACTTCACTGTTGTACAGCTCAGAAGACTGAGTGTAGAAAGAGTGGTGGGCTGGTTTGAGTACTGATTTCAGATGTCAGTTGTTGCAGGGCTTTAGCTATAGTTGTGAGTAAATTTAACATCTGAAAAAATGGCAAATACATTATTAAGCAAAATACAGTGACAGTTTTTGTTAGTGACTAGTACTGTAGATAATCTTGGCTAAAGATTAAAGAAGTGCTGAAGTAGGCTCTGAGGGAGTATATATATCATTACACACAACTAAACATAGCTTCAAAACCAATCTGGATGAGTGATAAACTGTTTAAGTTAATTCTGAACAACAGCAGTTCAGAAAATCGTATGGGAGTGGAAAAAGGCGTAATATGGGTTATGTTTATTCTAATATGCAGTGAGTAACCTCTTGAGTTTCAACTAAATGTGTCACTGAACATGCTTAATATGCGCGTTTCTTTGTACCTGGTATAGCTGTAGTGATACAGACAGTTTGCAGTGTGGTACATAGGATGGCCTACATATGTGTGCGTATATAAGAAGAGGGAAAAAGAAGCTATGATTTGCCTTCAGATGCATGTGCTATTTAATGGCAATTTTACCACATATTAATGCCATTTCATTGCATGATGGAGATATCATGTCGTTCTTTTAAGTTTCATCATGAAGCAAAATGTATTTTGAATTTTAAAGGGCGATGGAAGCATGCATCTTCCAGTAAAATTTGGTATTAATAATTGCCTGTTTGCTTCAAACAAACAGCAAAGGAGACTGTATTTGAAGTTAAATCTCGCATGAAAATGAAATTCTCAGAGCCAAGGTCTGATCTCGGAATGCCATAAACCCAGAGTAATAGACCGACTTTGATGAGGTTACTTCAATGTGTATCTGTGTAACTGAGAGCAGAATCTGACCCAGAAATACACAGTAACTACATTCCTCACAATTCTCAAGGGCTTTGTAATAGTACACAATGATTTCATAGAAGAATATAAATATAACCAAGGATAAAATATCCACATTTCCAAAGTCAGCATATTTATTTTTGTGGACACATGACAAATAGAAGTGCATATGAAGCTGGGGTGCTGTATTTACACTTTCTTGCTTTGAAACATAACTGTTTTCTGAGCAGTCACTACTATTTATACACAAAATTTTCAGGTGTGCTTGTTAGCTGCTAGAACAGCTGTGTAGATCAATGAGTTAATAAACAGTAATTACCATAAGTTTTTTACAGCTAGAAGGAATATCTAGGCTCTGTAACTTTGTACTGCAGTCCTTGTAAAAGTTGCAACATAATTTAATAACAATACAGTGCATTTTATCCAAAGTCTTGCAGAATACTGCACTGTACTTCAATATACTACTGTGCTGAGTTGAGGCTGTTAACATAAGGCTAAGTAAGCCAGTGCTGCTTCTGGTTTGTTGCTGATACTTGCAGATATTGTGTATTTTGCAGTGTTTGATTATTACCCAAGAGGATATTACTGTAGATTTGTGAGTAAAAGAAAGTATTTCAAAGAGTTTCTTTGAGGCTGACATGTATTTTGCTTAAGCAGAGAATGCAGAACTGTAACAGTTATCAACACTCATGTTTTCAAGAAGCTGTGTATTTTTTACTAATGGACAGTAGATAGAATAATACTGCCTCACTAGGAGGTTCTGAAATAATATACTGCACTATTCTGCTTTGCACTCGTAGTCCTTCGTCCGATCAGATATCACATTGTATTTTTATGCCTTTTAAACACCATGGCATGGAAATTCACATGGGATTATTACTTCTCTTCAAAGATTAGTAGCAACAACCAGAGTTGCATTTGAGATAATGTAAATGGGTATAATTTAAATTCCTCCACTCTCCTCAGCAAGTGAATATTTATTTTTAAATGGAGCTGTTAATATGTTATTTTCAGCCCCTTATGTATCCCCTCTGAAGTTGACTGCAGGGTACAACTCATATAAGAAAGGCTGAAGTAGAGGTAATTTAGTTGCCAGAAAACTTGATAAGAGAGATATAGCGGGGAAAAACAGCTAAAAGGAAGGTGTAAGAGACTTTATAATTTGTTATAGTATACCAGCCACTACTTTAAATTGCACATTCTTCTACACAGACAGGACTGGAGGAAGATGGAAATTGTGCCATCTGCCAGCATCCCTTGAACTCGTGTTGAAATTGGCCATAGAATTTAGTTATCTTCCTAGCAGTGCTTAGATTTTGGATGGTGAGCAATAACACAGAAGTTTAGTGCTTACTAGGTTACAGTGAAAACAGGGGAAAAAAGAGACACTGCTGAATTAAAAAAAGACTGAATGTTTCTCCTAAAATCTTAGCAAGACAATAACAGCTTAATTGCTCAGTATTTGGAGTTCTTTACTTGCTCAAAACTGTAATATATCCTGTAATTCCAAACATTTTCCTGCACAGAGAACAGCCTGTTGTATGCAATCATTGCATTACATTTTTGCAAGCCAAATTGTGTAGGTTCGCACCATTTCCACAAAATGGGAAACATAACTAATAGTCCCAGGAGAAAGACAAAAGTCACCTCACCCTGTGGGGCAAATCCTTAGTCGATGTAAATCATCATAACCCTACAGGCAGTATGTGATATGTTGGCAATTTACACTTGCTGTGGATTTGCTCAAACTGAAGGAATATTTCAGTAGGAGAACATTGAGTTATAAGTGGGTGCCTGTACTGCAGTTTAGTTTTATTTTATTGACTCCTCCAGTAACTGCTGTAGGAGCTTGGTGAGTCTTTTTTCCATGGCTGGAATACAGAATCTGAAGTGCCCAAATCCCAGAGACTGTGGTGCTCAGGAATTGCTAACTGCCTGAAATGCTGAATGCATAGAAACTGCTGCAGAGAATTAGCTGACTGCTCCTCATCCTGAGCTGCACTTCTGTGTTGTGGATCGCTTAAATTTCAATTCTTCAGCTAAATTTGTAGTTTAGTGATAGTGACATCTGGAAGAAATTTCAGCACTGTCTGAATTGAGACTTTGCAGAGATACTCTTTCAGTGTCAATGCTAGACTACAGAAACCAGTTTGGCACTCCTTTTGTTCCTGAAGAATAGGGAACTGGGAACTTCAGATACCTAATAGACTGGTAGAGAGAAAATGGGGCCAGACTCCTCTCTGAAATTCAGGGTGGTAGGGTGAGAGGTAACAGATGCAAGTTACAGCAGGGGAGATGCTGATTAAAAGTTGGAACCAATATTTTTACCGGGAGAGTGATTAAACCCTGGAGCAGGCTCCCAGGGAGGCAGCAGAAGCACTGTCCTCGGATGCGTTCCAGACTTGACCAAATAAGACTGAGCAACTTAATGTAACCAGACCTGCTTCGAGCAGGGCATTGGACCAGATCACATCTAAAACATCTTTCTGATGTAAATTACTTTATGATTCTATGAAGACTAAAGTGTTCACTAGATAGAAGTAGAGAAAAGAAATATGTATATAATAGAAAAGCATGTTAGCAGGTACTAAAATCTTCTTCCTATCTCCCTTTCTGTATGGTGATTGAAACAATTCTTTTACTAGACCATAGCTTCAAGGATGCATGGGAAGTGCAGAGTGGTGACAGATGGGAAGGAGGATATAATCTGGTTGCACCTCTGGAGGCACAGTGAAATTCAATTCCAGCTGCCTGTTCAGGATGTTTTTATACTGGCTTAGGGAAAAAACATTAAACTGCTCTTCGAGGATCCTGCAAACACAGCATCTGCAGGGTTTGTTGAAGCCATATTTATGTCCAGTTTTAATGACTACTTCTGGTCACTGATGGTGGAGTTAAAACTAAGTTTTCAGTAAAAGACATTCTGCCAGCTAATTGTGTTTGTTAATAATCAATTGTGCTGCTCAATATATTGCAACTCCTTTAATAATGTGATGCTTCAAAGTTATACCACAGTGCTTTATTGATTTCCATTATTTACATTACTGTTCTGAAAATAAAACAACAGTCATCATCAAAATTTTAGAATGATAGGTGGTGCTAAACATTGCCTCACACCAGTTTTACTTGTAACAAAAACAAAGTGTTTAGAAAAAATCCTCCCATTTTCTCATGCTTGATTTCCATTTGTACAAGAAAAGTTTCCAGCGTAGAGGTGTTGGCTTAAGAGATGGAAAGGAAGGTAGTAAGTGAAGAAGTCTTTATAAACTCGATTAATGCTGAGTTAAAACAGCAGCTTGATAATTCAGTTGCTTACTGTTTATGATCTGAAGTTATTTTAAATTGCCATACAGTCAAGTGTGGCCTTGTTACTTTGACTCAACAATGAGTAAAATGTAGGGTAAAGGACAAAGAAGGTTATTCTGTGCAGTTTTCTGCCACTGACAACCATATTAACCCTTTCATAAACCAACTAAGCTTTATTTACAACTAGTTAATCTCCAGTGGGATTCTCCAATGGGATACTCTAATGGGAAGGTTCCTCCTTCTTATTGAAACTCATTTCATTGTTAGAAATCATTTACAACCCCCATGACGAGACTGTATCCATTTATTACTTTGTTAATATTGTCCCTTAACAACTGAGTTGTTTTCCATCTTTTTGATCGCTCTTTTTAAATATGTGAGGGAATACTCCCATCCGCTTCCTTCTCTTTTGCAAGGCTAAAGCAAATGGTCTCTTTTCTTTCCTTTCAGAAGGGTTTTTTTCTTCTCCATGAGCATCCTAGTAGCTTTTCCCTGCAGCTGTTCCCAGTTTAGCTCATGTGTCTTGGACATGGGTGATCAAACTGCTCGTATTCCAGATGTGGTCCTGCCAGTCTCTGACACTGACAGTGATACACATTCCAGACAGCTGCACCGCAGAGAGATGTTGGAAGAAAAGCCCCAGCATATTCATCTGACGTCTTTTGCAATGTCAAGTTAAAAAACAAACAGATTTTTGATGTTATCTGTATTTATCAAAGTTTGACTATTTTGTCACTGACGGGAAATGACTGACTGCATTAAAGACAGCTTATTAAGTAGTATTCCAAATTGTACTTTTAATTACTCCTATACAGGCTTATTTTAAGTGAATGAGCTTGTGCAGGTGTGATTTAGAACAGGATTTGACCCATTAAGCAAGTTTTGCGCACTTACAAATAGGTATAGGGGGATAAATGTATTCTGAGATTGCCATGATTAAAATAGAAAACAGATTTTCCTGTTTTCCTGATGCTTGCCTAAATTAACCTTCGCTGCAGATGTACAGCACTGGGAGAAATGTCAATGGGGCTGCTTTGACTAAACTGAAATTCTTTACATTTTCCTTGATGTCAAGAGAGATGCAAGAGTTTAATTTTATTTTTTTTTTAAGGCTGTGAATAGGTAGAAGATAGAGGGCCATTCATTAAGGCCAATGTGTGAGGTTAATGAGAAGATATTTTAATTTGCTGTTTGCTTGCCTGGAGCTTAATCTGTGCTGCAATCCTACAGAGATCACTTGAGTCATTCATAGGATTACTATGGCCCAGAGAATAAAAAAAGCCAGAATTATAGGGGAAGACAAATCTCACAGTTTCGTCTCTTTTTTTTTTTCACTAGAATGGCTTAGCTAAGCAAAGAGACTTCTACATGCTTTTTCCGATGTATCACACCCTGTGACAGGCCTAGAGCATAGCAAATTGAAGTTTTAGGCACTCCGTCTGTCCCTGGACCTCATTACTGCCCAAGAGCTGGGGCTTCTGCATGGTTTTGCTTGGAAATCTTTTACCCCTAGACCATTCTCAGCCCATCTGGGTTAGCTCAACTCCAGAAAATAAATCAGGGCCTTAGCCATCGGGCACCAAAAGGCAGGGCCTCTGTGGAAGTGCTGGCAGCTGGCAACCCAGTGGAGACCTGGTGGGACAAGAGCTATGGGTGAGAGCCCTATCACCAGGTTCCTCAGTGTACCTCCTTCACAGCTGCCCAGGGGCTGGGCAGGTCCCTTTTGGCCCATCACTTCCACAATAAATAATCAGTTTTCTTAAGTAAGCAGAATTTTAACTGCTGCAAAATTCATAGTCCTCTGTGGGATTTCTGTTGTTGCCTCAGATAATTAAAATCATTGATGTTTTTACCAAATTAAACATAAAAATGCTGAATTAAGTCAATAAAGCAGTTTTTTTGTTATTTGTTCTGATAGCAAATCACATTTATTTTACATTACGTTTAACCTTTCAAGTTTCAAGTAAGATGAAAGGAACGTTTCATGCTTTTTAGAGCTGCCTATAAATTTCAGGCTGCCTATAAATTTAAGAAAACCACATCATATTTACCTTTGGTTTGTGTTTCCATGGTTTACTTTCTACAAATTAAATCAAACATTTTTAAATTATTAGCATTACATGATCTTCATTATTCAGTATTTTTACTTTAAGGCTTAGTTGCCAATGCCATTTTATGTCCCAAAGACTAGATTTTGTGCTGCAGTTAATCTCACTGATCAGATTCTAAAATTTGGAATGGAAATCTTTGCAAGTGTTTTTCAATTTCTCTGCCTTGTTATAGCTGCATCAGGTTTTTTAAAATTAAAAAAGCCAACAAAACACTGAAAACAAAAACCTGTTTTAACTGATATTTGTTATATCCCTGAAAGTTTTGATATTACCTGGGCAAGTGAAGTTGTGAACAAGTGAAAACTTGTATTAATTTTTATTTTAAACAAACATATTCATTCATCATGCTGAAGTATACTTAGTTTATGTAGATCACTCATTACTTGTTTGTACTCTTGGAAGGAGACCCAGTCCTTTTAACATAAGTATCTGTGTTTCCATACAGTAAATAATGAGTTATGTTTTGGTCTGTATTGACTGTGTGGGTGATAGTCACTGCCAGAGGGCGTTCCAGGTCATTGGAGTTCTGTTTTCCCTATCTCCATTCACTAGATGAAGAATCAGTGCAAACGCTGGGTATTTGTGACTGGTGAGGGTCCAGACCACTTAATCCTTTTCTGACCATAGATGTTCAGATAAACAGGAATGGACCCTTTCTGTCCTCTCTTAGAAGATTACTTACGTGTGAGGCTCTTGGTCGCTCAGGGAAGGGTTTGAATCACCTGTCTGGTTTGATGCAGTGATTGATGGTTGAACAGCTGTACAATCAGGAATGCAATGCCATAGGGTAAGAAGGAGAACAGGCAAAAAAATATCTCTTTTTGCTTTCAAAAAGAAATGGACTGCTGTAAACTCCATGTACATTTTGGGGAGAATACGAGGAATACTTGAACAGCACCCACCTAGCTGGGTGCTCTTCCATCAATAACAAAAAGCAATCTACTCTTTTCTAGTGTTCCCCTTAACAAACTCCAGGTTTACTCTGGCTCCAGCCCTGACAGCTCCATGATTTGGGTTGAACAAAAACAGTGCAAACCACTTCAATTACCATTACTATTATTGTAAGTGCCTTTTCTGAGATGTGCTTTAGGGCACATAGTTTGCCCTGGGCTGATCCAGCACTAAGTCTCAGCACTAAACCCAGACAAGAGTACTTATAAGCATCCGTGGCCTCTCAAAGTGGCTTTCAGTGAAAGCAGACATACCCTTCATTCATTTTGATGATTTGAAGCAATATGGGAAAGCAGTTGGGACTCTGGAATTTCGATGTGTGTTCACTGGGGAGGAATAGAGTGGGCTTTCTGTTACTTAGGTCACTGTCCTCAAGCATCATATAGAAAATTACTTTAAAGGTCGGTAGGACATAGTTAACCTTGCAGCATGTGCTGCATTTATGTTTCCAGTAGTGTGTGACAGAGAGAAGTGGTAGACAAGAACCAAAAATAGGTTTTTATAGAGCAGTTGTCCGTTTCCAGCATCCCAAAAGTACAGCAATGGATAAGAAAGGCAGTGCATCAGATCAGATATAACTTACATTTCTATTTCTATGCAAGTGGAGTCAGAGTTAAATTATGCTAATCAACAGATTCCACCATTACAGTACTTGCGTTGTTGTATGTGCATATATCCGCTCCTTCAGTAACTGCCATGAATTACTGAACAAATCCATTCAGTAAGTAACTTTGAAGAAAATGTTAACTGGAAAGTTATTTCATAAAATAAGTTGCCATAAAATTATTTTGAGGGATATGTCACTGTTTTTCTTAGTTAGAATTCTAAAATACACATTCATCTCACAGTTAAATGTTTGTATTTACAGTTTAGTTAGTCATTGGAAATACTTGATAGTGAATTTTGAGAATTGAGCTATAAATATAGTATTTTTAAATTAGGATATAAATCTTTCACTAGTCTTTTAAGAAACTAAAAGACTGAATAAGCTACTCATGTCAGAAAAGTAGAAAGAAATGAAGCTCTTAGTGAAGACTTTTTTCCATTTTATTTCAAAATTTGGGTAGTATATCTTTAGAAGTATACCTTTACTGTATACAAATGTGGTACAGGTTATTATTTGATGGCATCGTGGTTCAACAGTTCCTGTGTAAACTAGATGCTACAGCTATTCTTTAAGAAGATACGATAATTCTGTGATCTGTTCTGTATTATAATCCCAGTGCTTGTGTATTTCTTGCTGCTTACCGTTATGCAATAGCAAATAATGGTATTCAACAAAGGATACCGATTATAATTTATCAATGTTATCCACAGAAATATACCATCACAGAAAATGTGGCTATCTGTTAGCAAGTTAATGGAAAAACTTTTATTATCCCATTTCCCCAGAGTTATATAAGAGGCATTATCAAAAGAAGCAGCACATAGATTTAAATATCTGGGCCAGATTTCCATTCCAGCCTTGCATAAGCTTCTTCCCACATGGCCTTTCTCGCTTAATATTTCAGCAATTACAACTTTTCATCTTCCTTATATATGTGCAGGGATGTGACTTAACCGATTTAAATGGATTCTGTCTATGTCTGGTTGACACCTCTTGCAGAGAAATAGCGAGGAAACAAAATGGCTCCAAATTTCGCAGCATTAACTCTGAGTAATTCTTGAAGAGAGAGAAAGAAAGATTTCCTAGTTGCTTGCAGATTTCTGTAGCTGGAGTCAAACTAGCACAGGAAGAATGTGACATTCATGGTAGTTTCACCATATAGTGATGTGATTCTAGATAGAGCTGCAAGTAAAATTTGTTTCCATTAATACATAAGTAACATATAATAATTATTAATCTTCTTGCCTGATTTCAGAACTCTCTCAGAAAATGACAGTACCTCTTTACCACCTGCTGACTCCTGCACCAGTCCTACTAAAATGGATTTGTCATTCAGTAAGACTGCCAAACAGTGCCTAGAGGAGATATCTGGTGAGTAACAGTAAATCAGAAGAAGCCTGTGAACTTCTTTATTTACATCTGTTTCTTACCAGGAGCTTGCAATGGGTTGAAATAATACTTCTGACCTCTATTCATGAGTGGTATTAAATATGCAGAAAATTTGGGTCATGCATGGTTAGTGCTTCAAATGCACAGTTCTCTTATCTGAACTGGGTCCTCCTGTTCAAACATCCTCTTCATCATTTTGCAGAAACTGGGCTTTCACAAGCGATGGTTTCGAGTCTTTAATGTTAGAGTCATACTGAGTTGTCCAAGAGGAGCAGCGGAAAATCAACTGCAGAATGTTTGACAGAAATCATAACATCAGAATTGAGACATAAATTACACAAGATGTATTTTGCTTTTATAAATGAATCTATATTCAGAAAATGGGAAAACAAACAAGTTCTTACTATTCTACCTGATTTTTAAGCTGCTGCTAGAGCTAAGCTACTAATGATTGTACTCTGGAATTCTTTGTAACCTTCTTGGGTTACAAATGTAAGGGGAATTTTTTAAATGATATTGGAATAACTCCTTTGAAGTCAACAGAGCCATGCTGATTTCCGTCAGCCCAGGATCTGGCCGTAACTTTGCCTACAGATGCAAAAAGCAAAGTGTGTCAGAGCTGATACTCTCATCAGGACTGAATTGCACTGCAGGGTTGTGTGGGAGTACTTTCAAAGGGACTCTTCACCAGAGCTGTTTTGTTGAGTTTTGGGGGTTTATTTTTTGTTGTTGTTGAGGTTTTTTTGTTATTATTACCATCTTTATTCTTATCACTTTTTTACGAGAATAAAAAGTGAAATACTGTCCCACTGGATTCACCTGTAGTTTTGCCCTTTTACTCCAAACCTTTAACATTCAAATGAATCTATAACGAGTCATGTGGTTCTTATCACACAGGATATAACTCACTTTAAAGCACTCATTTGACACATCAGCTTAAAATTATCTCTCCACCAAAAGGGAAATCAGATGCCCAAGCTTTGTGGGACTGCCTTGGCATTTAGCTGACTCATACTGAAATTGAGGTTTTGTCCTGGTTTGTCTCAGTCCCTTGGGAAGTTTCTGGAGCTCAGCCAGCTTTTGTGATAAATATGTCAAGCTGAAACCCGGTGAAGTGTTCTATGGAGGTGACACATGCCTGTTAGAATTAAAGTAAAAAAACAATTTTTGTTAGTCCAGAAATCAGACTCATTGGTCTTGTATGTATAAAGAGTATAATTGAAACACACAATTCAGAAGATGCTTCAAGGAATTGTCCACAGAGATGCTAAAAATATGTATCAGTTTACCACCTGCTGTAACTATCAAAAGGAGTATCACATCTCCTGGCCTTTCACTGTTCTGAACAGAAATGGAAGAGCATCAAAAAGAAGAAAATGGCATAAAGGGCACTAGGCATCAGAGATGCTTCTAATCTGATTATTCAGACTCTGGCATTAGCAGCTGACTGACAAAACAGGCAGCAAAGCAGAATCAGTGGGAAAATGTGGTCAATGGTTTGTTGTATACAGAGGAAAATAGATATGTGTCACCCATGATTGGCTGATAGCAGCAAAAAAGAATGAATGGATCAAATACTACGTTTGCTGAATAGGTAATTGTCTACATTGCTGAACTATCACCAGGTCATTGGTGATTCTGTCATTGGTGAGCCTGCATGGCAATAAACTCTCATGGCAGCTGTTCAGGGGAGTGTTTCATGGTGGATAAGCCATGAAAAAGGGTGAAATATTTCTGCTATTTAGGAGCATCTTTAATCTGGTATGAGCAAGGGGTTATACCAGTAGTAGCAAGGAGATAAGCAAGGGTAATTTCCTTGGTCTGGTGACTTATATTCAGAGTTAAGAGATGAATCCCAAGTTTCTTTCATTTTGATATTACCTTTTCCTGAAATCTTCCACTTCTGCTATGGATGGGCATCATCTTCAAGCACTCAAGCTTCTTTTACAACTTGGTAGCCAAACACACTAGCACAATGTATTGGTAGGCAATAAAGATCAATAGGCATCATGCCAAGGGGCTGAGTATTGTTAGAAAACACTAAACAGCTTGTAGGAGAGGGTTCATAAATTGCTATCCCACCTGTATTATGTTTCTGCTTCATTAGCTTTTATTATTTTTACTGTGCCAAATATTTGCACCTAAAGCTAACATGCTGAGGGCTAAGATATCTTAATCCATATCACTGTATAAACTGTTTCTCTACTTTCAGAATATTTACACACCTGTGTTTGTTATTGTCTCTTGACTGAAGATTACTGCTCCCATAAGTAGCCAAGTAGATAATATCAGAGCTCCTAAATCCACTTCAGGGCAAAATCAGTCAGTCTTAAGTTAATGCTGTAAGGATGGCTGGTTCAAGACTTTTCCATGATATAGACAAAGCTTGGATGGGGAGAAAATAATTTTAAAAAGATTTAGAAGTGGTTGTTCAGGCACCATTCACCTGTCATGATTCAAGATACCAAAACCAAGCTGATTTCCTTGCTCTAGTTGTAGATGATCATGGCTCTGTTTTCTGTGCCCAGCAAGGCAGTTCACATGCCTTCGCCCCTGTCTCAACACCAGTGGTGAGGAAGTAGAGAGGGAAAGTGAGAAGCTGTAGGGGTAGTTTCCAGCTCTCCTCTGCTGTGTCTTTCTCCCTGTTTCTAATGGAGCTGGTTACCTTTAAAACCTCTCCTGTCTTCCACTCTATAAGCAATCTCTTGGTATTACTTGTATAGCCATGAGAGGAAAATGGTGCTGGAAGGTGAGGGACATGGTGATGCTGGTGTAAGCATAGACTCAGAAGTGCTTCCCTGATAAACAGAACAACCTCTTTATTTTTGGTTTGTCCTTGTAAATCTGCTGCCCTAGGTGATTTCCCACATGGCTCATGCCTAAAGCTGCTTCTGCCTCTTGGTAGAGCTACTGTAAATCTGATTTTCTTTGCTGTTCCTCTCTCTCTCCTTGGAATTCGTTCCAGATGTGATCTGCAATGCTTCAAACTTTCATCCTACTTCTCTTTTTTTTTTTTTCATCTGAATATTCTACAGCTCAGCCAGAGCAGTCCCAGATGTTTCTACTGTGCACGTGCAGATCAGTGGTGCAGCTCCTGTGCAGGAGGTGTAAGGCTTCCTGCACACCTTGGATCCCCTCTGCGTGCACAGGGCCAGCAATACCTGTATACACACCAATTGAGTCCTACTTGTAGGCACGGGTCACCATGCAGTAGTTTCAGTGCGCTCTGCATACAGTAGACTCACTGCACATGTGGCACACAGATGTGTAGACTTCTGTCCAGGAAATCACAGACAGAAATGTGAGAGTCCTAAATAAGGACCAGTTCTGTAGTCACGTATGAACGCTCTTTCTTGTGGGTACTTTATGTAAGTTACCTCAAGAAGACTACTCAGTACCTGTGTTTCTGCAAAACCTGAGTAAAACTTTACAGAAAGGATTTTTAAACAAGAATGAAAAGAAAGGCTGATAAAGTAACCCACTTTGGAACTTGTTTTCCATTGTATGGCAATGAGCAAGTTGTTCAGGCTTTCCTACTCAGTATTCCTTCTTGTAGTACCTGTGACATTTATCAGTCTCTGCTGCAAGTTTATTGGAGAAGGATGTCAGTAAGTTAATTATTCAATAATCCCTTGTAAACTGTACATGTCAGTAACTAAAAGGTATTATTTTATTAAATCAGTGATAGTGTTTGGCTTTAACAAGTGTTTACATATTCAAAGAGCTTAATGTGAAGTGTTTGATTAAATAATTATTCATGAATTTACAAATATTGACTAATTATAAAAAAATCTGATGGATAAACCAGAAATGAAAGAGTAATTTTAAGAGTTACAGATGAATATAGATGGCAGGATTAGCATAAAAAACATTAGATTTTCAAGCTTTTATGTTTACTGTGTTTCTTTTCTGGTGTCTGAAAGAAATAGTTAATTAATAGTTGTAGAAATAGGTTACAATATTTTTTTAAGTAAGCTTGGCTGAAGAGATTCATAATCTTATGCACTTGCAGATCTGTTACATAATTCATTTGTAAGGCTCCAAACTATGCATGGAGACTTCAAAGAAAGCCTTATCTGACAGCAAAATTTGTCCCTAGATTATTAGTTCTGAAAATAATTTTTATAATTCCTTTTATGACAGACAGTAAAAATAAGGTAATATGTTACACTGACTATGATGGGTTGGGAGAATTCCCTGTGCTGTTCTTGATTTAAAATTATTCCTGTGTGGTGGGTGGGGAATACATTGAAGTGCTAGGTAGTTGGGGAATTAATGCTCTGTCATGACATTTGCTTAGTTTAGAAAGCTGTGTTTGCTTGTTGCTATATTTAATAAATTTTAAATCAGAGGGATAAGCTTTATAAAAGTATTTATCAGTAAATAAACCTGAGAATTTTCCACCTTGCAATTTTACATTTTGTTGAATGACACCCTGCAGGAAGGTGTGGTAAAGCAGAAGGATAAATTCAGTCTTCTTTGTGCTTAGTGCTTGGTCCAAGATGTACATATGTTTCTGCTGTATCAAGATGATCATGATGCCTTGTCTACTGAGTGAGGCACTGGGATTAGTGGGAGAAAAAGTCATAATCACATACAGAATCACACACAGAATCACTCAGTTGGAAAAGACCTCTGAGATCATCATGTCCAACCGTTCCTGTCTACCCACTAAACCATATCCTTAAGTACCTCGTCCACCCGCTTTTTAAATACATCCAGGGATGGTGACTCCACCACCTCCCTGGGCAGCCTGTTCCAGCTTCTGACGACCCTCTCAGTAAAGGACTTCCTCCTTATCTGTAACCTGAACCTCCCTTGGCACAGCTTGGTGCCGTTTCCCTTTGTTCTATCCTCCATCACCTGGGAGAAGAGACCAGCACCCACCTCTCTACAACCTCCCTTTAGGTAGTTGTAGGTGGTGATGTAGTCTCCTCTCAGCCTTCTCTTCTCCAGGCTAAACAACCCCAGTTCCCTTAGCCGCTCCTCGTAAGGCTTGTTCTCCAGACCCCTCACCATCCTTGTGGCTCTTCTCTGAACACGCTCCAGAATCTCAACATCCTTCTTATAGTGAGGGGCCCAGAACTGAACACAGTACTCGAGGTGCGGCCTCACCAGTGCCAAATACAGGGGCATAATCACCTCCCTGGACCTGCTGGTCACACTGTTTTTAATACAGGCCAAGATGCCATTGGCTTTTCTGGCCATGTGGGCACAGTGTAATCAGGTAATTAAGGGCAGTAGTACTGTGTTTGTACACATGGAGGCTGAATGAAGGTTGTGCGAGTAGTCCCAGTGCCTCCATATCTCAGCATTTGACTCCTTGTGTTTTTAATGTATGTAGAAAAGGAAATGAGACAGGTGGATGCTGGAGTTGCCAGCTACCCTCGTGAGGCTCCCACACAGTTCAGGTGTCATTCCTGTGCCTGGATGATGGTCTGGGTCCTGCTGGAGCTGGGCTGCAGTGAATAGCTCAGGCAGGAGAAGAAATGGGTCAGCAAAGACACTGAGACCCACTGGGTTGCCCAGGTCCCAGCTGTATCCCTACCAGAGACCCTTCCAGGTTGGAGTGGTGAGGTACCTACTGCGAACACCAGGTTCGGCAGGGCTCATTGGTTGAAGACTTTGCGTCTCCTGCTATAAGTTTTTTTTGCTCCTTGCTGGAAAGAGGACTAAATACACCTGGCCTGTTCTGGCAGTCTTGCATCTGGTCTGTTCATGCTCAGAGCTAAGTGGCCGCACCATGCATTCCTTCTCTAGCAGAGCAACGATGAGCACGAGGGAGTGCACCCCATCCACAGGGCTTTCTGAGGGCAGATACAGTACTGCAGGCATGACCTGGCACACAGGCCATGAGCTTGGCATGTCCATACCTGTTTACAGCTGACCATGGAGGCAAACCACTCCCTGTATCTGTTTGGGCTTGAAAGGTCAGGTCAGGAAGTCACTGTGCATTTATTTGGAGTATGAGGGAGAGATTCAGTCTTGCTGTATATGGTAGGAAAAGATCCTGTTCCCTTGATCTCTCTGCACCACACTGCTGCCTGTGGCCAAATCATTGTCCTTCCTCTTCATTCAAAACACAGCAACTGAGAATACTGTGCCAATTTGAATATAAGTTGCAGTTTTAAAACCATAGGGTGGGAAAAGAGTGAGATTGCTCTTCATATTGCAAATTCTCTATTCTAAACACAGCCCTGTGAAGCCTTTCTGACAACCCTAGTAGCTTCCTCAGCTGTGCTGAGCAGTTGGCAGCACATATCGATGTGGAAGCGTATGAGCAGTGCTGGAGCTCCTCTTCCTTAGCTGGGGCCACGTCAGCATCTGCACCAAAGTGCCAGGTTCTGCTGCAGGCGGGCACCAGCACGTTCATAACAGCCTTTTAAGGGCCCATATGCCACTGCAACTGGCAGACCCTGGGAGGAAACACAGCTGTCTTACCTTTTGTTTCCATGCTGAAGAAGTCACAGGCATTTAATATTTGGGACAATTTTGGCTGACAGAGCATTCTTCTTGTCTCCTCTTCCTTTGACTTTGTGGGTTAAGTGAGGAGGGGAGTGACATCTCTTCTTGCTGGGGACCTGTCTTTCTAGGAATGTGTCAGTGACTTAATATGGAAAACTGTCGTTGCTTGAGACAACTGATTTTTACTTTTTTTTTTGTGGATTAGTTCTGTGTTTACCTAGGGTTACCTAGGAAAAAATCCACCTTTCCTTTAAAATCTCTAAGAAGTTTCTCTCATATATTTTTTTTTCTTATACATCTTTAAAAAACTGTAAACCAAGCCAGCAAAAAGCAAGTAGTACACCGAGGCTTCTGTTAACACCCCTGTTTCATACAGGAAATCTGCGAACAGAATGTAATTCTTAGGGTGGCATTTCTAAAGGTTACTTCCCTGTTGAGTTTTTCTTAGGTAGGGATTTGAGACCACCATATTTTCACACTGACAAAAGCAGTATATTGTTAGACAGTAATTTTCATATCTGTAGATTTCTACTTAATGTGTTATGAAATTAATTGCCCCTAGACAAAATATTTGTACCTTAAAAATCAGGATGCAATTCAGCTAGTTCTTTGTTCATCTGTCTCTTATTTCTGGGATTAATATATTTTTCCCTGTGACAAAAGGTATTTATTTAAACATACTTCTTCTTTCTCTCTTGATAATGTATTTAAAAACAACATTTAGAACTGATGAACTTAGTTCAGACATGACATTGAGTTGCTTTATAAAAGATTTACTATTCCATTAATAGGTTTTCTTCAGAATATTGTGAAACAATGATTTCATTACAGCTTTTTAATTCCATACTAGCATCTGAATCTCACAGAGATGCAAACAAGGTATATTTTAAGGAGAATGAAATTAAATATTTCCTTTTATAATCCTTACTGGGTAGATACTGTTGTGTTCCATTTTTTAGCTTCTTTATTATCTTAATTTATTTATTTTTTTTTATTCATAGCAGAAATGGCAAGACTGAAGGTCTATTTGCAAATCTGCTTTTAGCTTCCTGCACAGGGAATAGCAGTGATATGGAAGAAATAGTTTGTCATCCTTACCTTTCAGGGAGAAAAATAGGATTTAACTGTGAGCTAGGTCTGTTACTGTAGCATCCGATTCAGGTGAAGCTGTGTCTTGAAACCTGTGGCACTGTAAACTGGGCAGAGGCTTCTGTGTCTCCGGTATAATTCACCAGGATGTTTGCTGCCATGGCAGCCAGCAGCATTCACTGCAGTAGCAGAGAAGAGTCATATATCTGGGAATGCAGGTTGAATACTAAAATGTAAGGAGGCTTGTGCAGAGCTTTGCTTCAGTGGTTAATTTTGGCTCTTTATTGAGCTCTGACGTGGAGGCTGTACTTGCAGTTCTGTGTCAGCCCATCTAAAGTGAAGAGCTGTGCACTGGGATCAGTCATGATCTGGTGAGAGGAGGGGGAAAAAACCGAGACAGCACTTGTGCCTACTTTGGATTTCAGAAGGCAGCAGCTGTAGACAGACAGAGATGCAGGCCCACTGCTCCGATGAGACTGGTGATTGGATGGAGAGGGGAAAACACAGTTGGCTTTTGGGATTACTTCTGTGCTGGAGCAGAGTGTTTGATCAACTCTCTTCTGCTTGAAAGAAATCCAAGTGAAAATGACTGTAAGTACTGCAGATTAATGTGACGGGAGAGAAGTGGCTTAGCAGAGACAGCAGTGTAATTTTAAAGAAAATGACTGTGCCTGTCTAGTCATTTACAGTACGTACACTGCATATTGGAGCTGTGCTTTTCATTGCGAGTGCAAGGATGTGCTACCTGGGATGTGCTGCGTGCGGTGCTGAAGGGATCACCTCCCAGACCTTTCAAGAGAATTGAACTGCTGTCCATCTCAGAAATATGAAATCTAACTGAGGTGAACCCCCAGCCGGAAAGATGCAGCGATCTGCTGAACTGTCAGTGTTTAAAGGCAAGGAGGTTAGAGGAGGGTGTGTTCGTCTTCAGAAGCAGAAGTCTCTGACCAATCTCACGCTCATCAGCGAAGGGGAGAAGAGGCGATACTCGTGCAGGGAGAACTGGTTTGGAAACGCCTCCAAGTCCAGCCAGAGTTACCATCAGCGGGAGGCAGAAGCTGGGAGCAGAGGCTCCCTTTCCAAGGCACTCTCGCAGTCAGTGCACTCTCTCTACCACCCCAGCCTCAGCTCACCCCAAGCGTTTCAGGCGATACCACCTGCTGGAAGCAGGACGTCCAGGAGGCCAGAAGACCGGCATACAGGTGAAAGCTTTGAGATTAACAATGAGAAGAGGAGAAAATCTGCCGATGAAAATGCCTCCTGCATGTCCCGTTTCCCCAGCAGGAACTGGGCAGAGGAGGAGGAGGAAGGCTGCTTGCGTGAAGGGACCGCACATCTGGATGAAGATGTTATAATAACAATGCTGGGAGACCTAGAACAGGTCCTTTACACTGATATTTTAGGTAAGTCAACTTTGGCTTGACATCAGGAAGGGCAGGAGAAGACCCAAGTGTTAGCACGTATCTGCATGGAGCAGATTTTTGACCTTGACAGTGATTTCACAAGACAGAACTGGGTTTATTTGCAATAGTATGCAAAAATAGGGTCTAGGCATTTCTTCTTTGTTTGCTTACTCTTCTCTCTAAAGACTGTATGAAATGAAGACAAATGTCTAAATCACTTTTGATAGGTGCATGGGCAGCAACAGCCTGTGAATAATTGAGAATAGTTTGCTTAGCTCTTTGAAAAAATAAGGTGAAACACTTAAGTGCTATTAGTTTACTCATAAGTAATTTAATGACATTTGTTCTCATGAATTTAAGATTTAAATCTTGAATCCAAGGTTTGATTTATATAGAAAATGTCTCAGCCTACCTGCAAACTGTCGCTTCCCCCTTCCCCCCGCCCTCCCCGGTGTCATCCATGTATATGGAATTGTGAGTGCCAGGGTTTCAGTTTATAGTTTTAGGTTTTAGTTATATCAGTGCATTCCAGTGAACATTTGAAGTCCACAGCCAAAGGTGCTTCAAAAGGCTTCTGTGCCACTGGCTTTACTTTTCATCTCTCAACCCTTTATATGAGTGCTCAAAGTGTTCATTTCCAAAGCTTTGTTCTTCAGCCAGTCAAACGGTTGAAGTGGCTGCTTCCTTTCCTAAGGTTATAAAGCATGTGTCTAGCCTGGAGCTTCTTTGCTGGTGGATGTGTTAGCCCTGACTGCGTTTAAACATTCGGGATAAAATGTTTGCCATGTGTGTAATATGAAAAGCTGTCATCTCAAAGTAACAAAGAAACAAGGGTTCTCTTTTTATGCATACTTTTGTGTTGTTAGACTGTACCAGTATTTACAAAGGGGCTTCTCCTAGAGATGAGAGGTTTGTTAGCAAAGGAAGCTGAGCTCTCCACCTGCCCCTGCCCTGCTTCAGCTGTGTGTCACTGAGCAAATCCCTGTTCTCTTGTGAGCCTCAGTTTCCCCACCTGCAGAGTAAAAATGGTACTTTCAGGGTGGACACAGGAGTGTTCAATTCAATTGTTCACTAAGAGTGGACAATTCTCAGGGGAGCTACTTATTATTGTAAATCCTTCTATGAAAATAGACACTTAATGCAATTATTATTCTCCCATTTATCTGCTTTGGCTGTAATTACATGTGCGGAAGTACTGAAATGATTATGAACAGTATTATTAAATGTATAATTATGAGTGAGCTTTAGAATTGTAAATGTAGAAGTTCAACCGAGGTATTTAGTGATTTCTGTAAAATGTTTATTTTTATTTCCTCTGTACATATCTCACACAGTGGAAGAAATTCTTATGTTCTCTAGAAATTTATTGAGGGAACCTGTAATGCTTCGCTGTTTATAGGCAAGAGTTTGGGGATAATCTTTTGGAATATTCGTGTTTAACATAAATGATGAAGCTAGAAGTGATTTTACTTTTCATGGGGTCAGTAAAATATTTGCATCTGACTTTCTTGTAAGAGAAACAGAATTTTGACAGAAAGTTTCAGGGTGCCCCGGTTTTAGTCTTTCTTACCCCAGACTCTCCCTGTATGAAATAGAATGGTTTTTCTTCAATATACAAACCAGAATCACTTGAAATAACAGGCCAGGGAGCATTTCTGGTATGTTAGGTCATGCAAATATGGATGGATTCTGTGATGGCAGTGGGCCATAGTAATAAAGACCAAGGTGCCTGGGGGAGTCGGCTACCTTTGAACCCATACAAACTATCCCAATCCTGCTGCAATAAGCACCATAACATATCTTCTAGCAGGCATGATGTAGCTAACTTTTAGGAAAAAAACACATATTCACCATCCCTACGGTCTTCTGTACAGAAGGACACCTGACGTAGATGGGAAGCCACAGTGCTGCCCTGACAGTGCAGGTAACGCCACATGCAAGTAAGGTTTGAGGGTCTTGCACTCAGTGCAGAACATTTCTCAATCACTATGTTCAACTGTGTATACTTTCTGACTTGTTCATCTATGGTACAGTATGAGTCCATTGATTCTCCTTAAGAGAAGGATGGAAAGAAAAAAAGAACAATTATTTTTAAAACTTTTAATAGTTACAGCTATGAGGATTTTGTGTGTAGTACTGTATAGTATTTCAAGATCACAAAACTCCAGTTGTATGAAAAAACTGGTGCAAAGGTTTTGAAATTGCCCTTTGTGTCACTGAGAGATCAAAAGAGATTAGACTTCAAACTTTTCACCTTTGCAGGATAGAATAGCACCACTTTTATGGTATAATTTGTCTGAAAATGAAATATTCTTCTCTGTGGAAACATATTTTGGCAGTTTGCCATATATATGTACCTTTCTTTTTGTATTGCAGTTATACCTTAAGGCTTTGTTATGCTATTTACTGTACAATATATATTTAAAAAGACAGTTGCTGTCATTTTTGCTGCAAGAGTTTGCAGTGTTAACATACAGCAAAGGACAACTGACAAGGATAAACAAGGAAGGAAAGGGCAAAGTCACTGCAAATATGAATTACATTCAGTTCCTCAAATAAATATAAAGGTAAAGTACTGCTTTGCCTTTAATTCTGCCCGCTTGCATCCTGGGCTTTGTCATTCTGTACATAACAGAAAATTGTCTTGTACCAACAAGCTTCTGTTTCATCTCTGATTTGAGGCAGAGCAGGTAAAAAAAACATTTCCTGGGTCTCCCCCAGTTAGGTGTTGTGGCAGGAATATGATGTGCTCCTGGAAGTGCATTTAAGTGCATTTGATGGAGGAGGGGAAAAGAGGAGGGCAGCGAAAGTGAGGAATTGAGCACACCATTGGCAGCTGCCTGGAGGCAGGCATGGACAGTCTCCCTGGTAACTGGCTGGGCTTTCAGCAGCAGGTTCAATCAAGCAGGACTTTATGGTCTCCAGCTTGGCCTTGGCATGAGCCCTTTTGCCTCACAGGAAAGTCCAGGTTGGTGCAGAAACCTCTGCAATTAGTACATGGGATCCGTGGGTACACTGACCAGCAAGGTGCTTAATTGAATTCATCTGGCTTGCAACACAGGAGAACATTTGCCTCCTCCAAGGTATCACGTGTGAAAATGCACACAAATAGTTCATTTTATGAGGCGAAATTTTGTGACCCTCTTGGGGTGTGGCTTGAGAAGATGAAGGGTTTGGCAGCAGTGCTGGGCCTGTATCTCCACTTCTTGTCTCCACCCTGTCTGGGAGTTGACCCCACTGTCAGTTCCATGGTGGCACCCCAAGGATTAAAGATAAATGGAGCAAGAAAACAGGCAAGCAAACAGCAGTTCCTGAATGATGGTTTGGCTGTAGAAAAGAGGACAGTAGTCATAGCCAGGGTAGATGGGAAAACCTCAACTTGGCTATGAAAGCCAGCTTGACATTGAGCCACAGCTGCGAAGTACATTGGCTTGTACTATGCATCATTTGTCTATCAGGTAAGAAAAAAAGGGAATACAGAATGTATACAGAACAATTTATTTCTAGTTAGTTTCAGGAGCTGGGATTTTTCTTAACTACTTGCAAAGAGTTTGAGTGGGATAGGACCTGGACTGCAGAAGAGGGTACAGAAATCCAGTTTCTCCATGAGCTCAAAGTAATCATCCTTTAGTCAAAACTTAAAATTAAGTGATCCATTGTTTAAATATAGTTTGCTTCTTCAGATTCTCCCTTATATTTGAAATAAATGTCACTGTATATGTTAACCCACTGCTTTTTGTAAACCAATTTTAACCCATACTTGTAGTTCTGCTGCAAGTCAACATTTTTCCCATGCCTTCAAAAGGATGTTGTGATGAGATCTTTTTAACTTAGAATTCTTTCTCCGTAGGTCTTTTTCATTATTTTTGCTTTACTTTTCCAGAATGCTTTGTTAAATATATAATTTTCATTGCTTCTTGTCCCATGTTGAGTATTTCCTAGTATGGAAATATGATTTCCTGTGCAACTTTTCTTGCAAGCTCTACATAAAGATCTCTTCCTTCCTTTTTACTCATTTTATTCACTCAGCAAAGGAGTAGATAAAATGGGAAAAATCCTTTTCCCTGCGTCTCAAACATCTCCTACCAGTTTTTCTACTTAGATGGCACACCATGCTTTTCCTCAGGGACATCACCATTGTTGAATTTATGTCTTGTATAAACTCACACATAAACTTGGGAGGAGGAAGAATGGCAACAGAATGAGAAATAGAGCAACTTGAAGATGTGTATCTGCATGTATATTTTACATTTTACTAATGTGAAATATTGTAGTGCTATATGGTATTTTGCCTCTGCTTGGATTTCTGATCTTGATTTTTGCATCATGTTGAGTTTAAATTCACCACACTATCTCCTGTTAGATGTATTTAAAGATGAAACAGTTTCTTGATGTCATGAGGATTCCAAAATTAGATTAAAAGTTTGTTCTGGATGAGAATGCTGAAATTTAGGGTTAAATATTAGAGATAATTTTATTGATAGCACTATATCATTCTTGTTTATAACATCTCCAGAATGAAGAGTAAAATCAACTTAACGAAGTGAGGTATGACATGAAAGTTATCATTGATAGAGTCAAAAAAGAAATTATTTGCACTTTGCATTCAGTGTTGTACAGATAACTGTTACAGTGATTCTTCTTGCCAGCCTTCTTTCAAGCAACAGATACAGGACACAGCCAGAAGCAGAACACAAGCCTTGAAGAAATCAGTGATTTTTGTCACAGATTTTCTTTCAAAATTCTCTTATTCTCTAAATGAAAAATGAACTAAAATACCTTGATATATAAATATGCTAGAAAACGGGCATTTTTGTTTCCTCATGTATGATTTTGGAGGTTGCTTTGAGACTTATATTGTTTTCCTTTTGTAACACATAATATATCACTTCCCCCCCCCCCTTGGTTTTTTTTAATTGTTTGAAGCAAACGTTAATCAGCATGTCCCAGGTGAAATTCTGTGGGGTTCACTATTCAAGATCCCAGAGTAGCTTTTCACAATGTATCCCTGAAGGCTGTTAAAATCCATAATTGTATAAATGACGCATATGCTTAGAGTTTTCAGACTTTTATCCCAAGAAGAGTATTTTTTTTCCCATATGAAGAATAATCTCCCCCTTCAGGAAACCATTAGAGTTCAGGAAAGATGCTTTATTAAGTGCCTGACTTAAAGAGTACTTTGAAATACCTTGGATGTTAAGTGCATACTGAACAGTTGTTGTAACAGTCATCTCAATTCTTTCCAGACACAGATTTACTGTGGCTTTATTTCCTACCAAGTAATGTAAAATTTCAAGGAGGAAAAAGGGGCTATGTAATGTATCAAGTGATCTGGGGCTGCATCATGTCTTGATTACAGTGGGTAAAAATCCCAGTACTGTAAATCTGAGTTTCATTAATAGATTTGGGCCCTAACAGGCATACTTCACCATGACTCTTTTCAGTGGGTTTTTTACATACCACATGTTATTGATAAGCATATGTGTGTTTCATTACTGAAAGGATGAGGTTTTGTTTTTTAAAAGATTAAAGGAACAGACCTATTGACAATCATATGTGTGTATTCTCAGCTGTGTGTACTTTATTCAATGTTATACTCTAGTGTACGCTAAAATTTATGCTGGTTTTGCTGTTTCCTTTCAGGGGAAGACCCTGAAACGAGAAGAATGAGAACTGTAAAGAATATAGCAGACCTGAGGCAGAATTTGGAAGAAACTATGTCCAGCCTTAGAGGGACACAGATAAGCCACAGGTATACTGGTTTTGTGCAGACTGCTAAAAATTTGGGCTGTAGGGAGGGTATTACTAGTTGCTGTATGAATTAGAGACTTACAGGAGAAAATGAGCTATGACACTAACCATACTGTTTGCTAAACTGCCTCAGCAACTTCAATGTGACTTTAATATACTGTACTGTCAGTGTCTTGTACAATCATTCACAAAGATGGTTGTTTTTTATATACATCTACTTAGAAGCCTATAAAATTTATATTAGATTATTTTATAAGTAGAGGTTATTGTACACATAAACACATGTGTGCACATGCAGACACACACAGAACTTCTTGAAAAAATATCCATTCTTCCAGGCTTTGCCTTCCCTCGTATCTCAGGAACAGAGAAAGCACAGTTCACTGACTTGTCCATTTTGTTTGGCAGCACATTGGAGACAACTTTTGACAGCACTGTGACAACTGAGGTGAATGGGAGAAGCATACCAAGCTTGACAAGCCGGTCCACCCCGGTGACTTGGAGGTTAGGGCAGGCCAGTCCTCGGCTGCAGGCAGGAGATGCCCCATCCTTGGGTGCTGGTTATCCTCGCAGCAGCACAAGTCGCTTCATACACACAGACCCTTCCCGATTCATGTACACCACCCCACTTCGCCGAGCAGCTGTCTCTCGCCTTGGAAATATCTCACAGATAGACATGAGTGAGAAGGGAAGTGGTGATTTGGACATGTCCTCTGAAGTGGATGTTGGGGGCTACATGAGCGATGGGGACATTCTTGGGAAAAGCCTCCGAACTGATGACATCAACAGTGGGTAAGTAGCACTTTTTCTTCATTTGAACTAATGCATGATTGGCAGGTTTTCTAACAAATTCTGGCACACTAGTGGAAGTTGCATTATGTTTGCTACATAAATATATATATATATATAAACCAACAAAAAATAAGACCCTGAGCTGCCAGTGATGTTCTCACCTGCCTTAAGATTCAGTTCTTCTCCTTTGACATCAGTATGACTTTGCTATGAACTTTGATAAGAGCACAGGTGCTTCTTATTACTTACTGGAGTTTTTTAGTTATCTGGTAAATGACCATTTTTCACTGCTTGCCCTGGTACGGGTCTTCTTTCAGTATTTTTATGTCTTATTTGAGATGGTAGATATGGTGTTGGATGAATTTTATGAAAAGCAGTTGCTGACGGGCCAGACTTTCTCTGTTTCCACTTCAGATATTGTCTAGTGTTGTCTGTGCAATAGGCCTTTTCTGCAATCTTTTCAGCTGTGCATATTGTCTGAGCTGTAGGAATATCTTTTCATAGAAGAATAGATGAGTCACTTCTAGCATACCCAGGAGGAAGAATGACTGTTATTTTTATTTTTAATACTTGTTTGGTTAATCAATTGATTGAATTTGGGATACTGCAGTCGCTATGTTTCGAATTACTGTTTGACAATTTAATTCTTATATCAATCTTACGAACATAAGTCACTTCACCCCTGTTATGGTATGGTTTCTTAGAAAGAGCCATGTTACTCTTTTACTCCTGCTTAAATTACCATTCAGTGCTGCAGTTGGGATCTCAAGGCTGCTTGGTGGCTGAGGTAAGATTGGGTTGAACAGAAGTCCCATAGAGTACATGGCCATGTCACACCACATGACTTCACTCTGTATAAATTTAGGACTCTTGCTGTCAAAATAATCTTTTAGTTTGAAGTATAGCTATGATTAGAGAATGGTGGATGATGAAATTGGATATGATACATTCCTAAGGGCAAATGTAACTCTGCGATAAAAGTTTTCTCTAGAGTAGTGTCTCACCTCAAGCACCAACCAAAGATAGATCTCTAGAAAAAGCGTAACTATAAAGCAATCATATTCCTGTGTCTCCCTGGTGCACTGTCTCAGTGATCTGTGAGTGGAGCACTGCTGACAAGGTTGTCCACAGCACAGCATTAGTGGCTGTCAAGCAGGATGCCATATTCATGTCTGCTAGAACGGAGAAAAGACATATAGAAAATGTAATACTTTAATGTCTGAAGACCTTTTATGATAAAGGAAGTATAAATGCTGCCTTTGATGGATGCATGGGTGTATTTAAAAAAAAAAAAGATAGGGGAATCCTTTGCAGTGCCTGATGAGTTTTATTAATTAGCTTATCGCGTTAGAGAATTAATATAGTCGTCTTGTGTGACTTTTCTTTGCATCTGTAATAAGGATGACTCAATAGGCAGTAAGTTGCTGTGTGCTCAATTAACATTTTTAGGTGCAGTAAATGTTAAAAACAAGTTAATAAGCTCTAAAAATTCAGGATTCATTGAGGCATGTAGTGTCTTATCTCCTTTATGCCTCTTCCATTTTCAGTTTAATTACTTTAAACACTTGGGGACAGAAATGCAGCAGAAATTAGAAATTAGTGTGAGGAAAGCCTGTTGCACTTGTTAAGTCTCTCAATTCAGGCCTTACTTATAGACAAAAAAAATCATATAGACTGGGTTACATTCAAACCGCAGCTAAATCTAATATGCAATTCCAAAGCCTTGGAATCTACTGTAGAATTCACCCCTAGCTAAATAATCTGTCAAAAAGCCTAAATTTTGTCTTTAATAGAAGGATAAATCTATTGTGTGAGTGTGACTGTTAATTTACCTTTGAAAACAAATCTGAAGTTACCTTCTGCAGACTCCAGATACCAGGGTTTCAGAAATCCCTTGCTGAACTGCAGGCCAAAACTTACCAGTGCATAAAATTTCTTAGAGTTTAGTTAAAAATAAGCAAACCAACCCTTTGTGTTTTAATGCACTTCAGGTTGCCTTCATCGAGATTGCCACCCAGGTCACGATGCCATCTCATGAATGTATCATATCCTGTAGCTGTCATACCGGGCTACTCTCCCACAGCTTTGCTCTTAAATTTTGCACCAGTTCACTCACCTTAAATGACGGAGGTGGAGGCTGGTGCTCCTAGGCTGCCATATAAGCCCCTGGGACAGTTGATTTGAATTAAACCAGCTCCCACAATGAACTGCAGGGAGAGGGCCAACAGAACATCTGGAGCACCGCTGGGATGTGTGTGCCTTGGCTTGTGCCTGGAAATCTGTAGAACTGTTAAATGTTTGTGTGCTTGGACACACACTTTGACTGAAGGATAGATTTGAGTGGCAGCATTTCATGGCTCAAGGAGAATTTGTGTTAAGGATTATTTGAATTGGGAGTGAACTCCAGTAGAACATTTTAGCCATCATCCTAACATTAGGACTACACTTATTTCAGTAAGCCTGTAAATGTACTTTGAGGAGGTTCACTGAGGCACAGATATTTTTTTCTATGTATATATACTTCTATATTAAACACCATATATGTGCATGGTCCATCACAAGTAAATTTCTGCAAAATCTGTACTAGGTTGCTACACTAAAGTTGCAATAAACTACCAAAGGGAAATGTCAAAAACAAGAGCTTAAGAATGAAGACAGTTTGATGAAAGATCCTTTGAGAAAATAATGGACAAGTCTTGAGAGTAGGACATGCTTGTGGTGCTGCTCAGTTATAAGCAGCAAGACCTCTCATAGAGATAACTAAACTTTAGGTAGGCATTCCAGAAATTATTACTGCTACTTGAAATTCAGAAACGTTTAATAGTGCTCTAGTGAGTAAGCAGCACTATATTCACTGTTCGAGTCATTAGTCATTCGTTATAATGTGAAGTGGTGGGAATCAAGCAAAAGGGACACATACAGAAACAGATTCTTAAATGTCATTGTGTGGTCTTTGGTGGATATCTCTTTCATATTGGAACAACTGCATCTCAGTAGGGACTACAGATTTGGGTTCTCAATTTCTGTTCCCATTTAGATGGATGCTGCTGATTTTTTTATTTTTTTTTCTGATTGGGGTTATGCTTCTTGAATATGGTGCTATTCTTTGGCAAAACTGCAGTATGCAAAATGTACGTAACATTTTTGAAGATACTTGAGGGATTAGAGAGAGAGATATGTATTACCAACCTGGTAAAACAGGTTGGCCTGTAAGCCATCACAGAAAAATGCAAATAATCCTAGAACATGGAAATATATCTGATCTCCCTGTGCTGGGAACACAAACTGAGAATATTTAGTGTAAGTCTGCCATCTAACAGAACAGCCCATACCTTAAACATTTGAATTCCACAGTCCACTAACTTTAGAGTGAAACATGGTTGCTAGATGGCTGTCTTTCCCACTGATTGACCACACATTATTTTTCAGGTACATGACAGATGGAGGACTCAACCTATATACAAGAAGTCTGAACCGAATACCAGACCTGGCTGCCTCTCGAGACGTCATTCAGAGAGGGGTTCATGATGTGACTGTGGATGCAGACAGGTAACAGTGCTTTCCTTAGTAAAAAGCTATCTGATCTTTACAGATACTGTTCATCCTTCACATCTGCTAATATATCACTGTTTTGTTCATAAGGAATAGCAAGCGAGAGCAAGCATCTGAGACTGCTAGGTTTCTGAAAACACAGTATGCCAAATACTACAAGAAGTGTGGAAAAAGCAAATTTCTCACATGGGCAGGGGACTGTTATTGAAGGTGTGAGAGAAAATATTAAGAAGCCCAGACCTTACTTGCAATCTTTAATCTCTGAAACAAGAAATTATTTTTACAGGTTATTCTGTCAATTGATAGGCGTAGGGAGAATTCACATGGTCTCTAGGCACCAGAGAGCTTGTGTGTGCCTGGTGAAGTGGGTCAGAACATGCATTTGGAGATGGCTGGAACCAGAACCCTGGTCTTCCCCACTCATTTTGTCCTCTGCAGGTGTCAGAAGAAGAAGGCAGCTTCCCATGAGCAGTGGGAAGCGAGAAATGGTGTTATATCCTATTGTTTATGCAGTATGAAAAAAAACCCCAACACTATCCTGTCCCTGTACACGTATATATGAGTGTGAGCATAAAAATGTGCTCCCACTAGTACTTCTGCAGATTAAGCAAGTGTTTTCTGTTTCTTTTCATTGAACATAAAGTAGATTCATATTGGTGGCTTGTATCCATGTCTGAGAAATAGAAATTCATAACCCAGCTTTTGCAGAACTTAGACCTGTCACCTCTGAGGTTTTGGTCAGACCATCACAGAGATAAGGAGCAGCTGTGAAATTTGGCAGTCTTCAGTTTTAGGGGGTTGATTTCAGTCCCATCTTTTTAAAATCAAATTTCCTTTAAAGGAAAATGTATTTAATCAGGAAGGAGAAAAGGTTCACAGAGTCGTTCTGGTTTTACAAACCTGGAAAATTAGTTGAAGGAGTTCTATGATACTAACCTAAGTAAGATATAATTTTTAATTTTCACAATTTTCTGATAAAAATATGCCTTTGACACAAGTCAGGGATAGTCTGCATTAGTCAAACAGTGCATGCAATGCATGAGGATAAAGAAGCTAATTTTCATCTAGAGAACCAGATACTTAAAAAAGAAGGTTGCTTTAGCTGACACAGTAACATTTTTTGACCTTGCAGAAAAAGCCTATTTTAGATAGCAATTCAAATGAACATGGCTCAGTTCTTTGGAATGCGAGCATTGACGTGATGCAAAGACCAGAGAAAGTGTACAGTAGGCGTTGAAGAAAATAATTTGGACAGAACTCAGGCAGAAACAGAAGGAGAAATGAGAAATGGGATGTGGGCAGGAGGGACTTTTGTGGAGCTCTGTATGTGAGAACAAGAACCTTAAGCTCAAAGTGAGAGAGAGGGTGGAAAATTTAGAGACTGGGAGTAATGTAATTAAAGACAGAGAATGTCACCAGCACCCACATTTTTGGATGTCTCCATATCTTGTTTTCACCTGGGAGTGAAGTTATTAGGGCTTTTCCCACCACACAGTATTCAGACCCGGGTTTCAAACACACATCTTTTCCCTGAAAATAAGAGGTCCACACTAAGGGATTTTTAAATTTTTCGTCGTATTCCTCAAACTTTAGATGCCACTCAAGCCTTTTGTGTTTAATTTGCTTTGAAGTGTTATTTAATAATTTATGTGTTTATTTGTTCTTTAGAGTATGCAGGTACATACATGTTTTGCACATGAAACCACAGGGAGACTATCATCAGTTCTCAGTTAATGAAGTTTCCCAGCATTTCCCAGTACATAAATCTGTTTTGGTTTGTTTATGCAACTTTGTCAGACTGGCTAAAAATGTTGTCCTAAAAACTACTCTTCTGTTTCTGAGTCTTTCATCTCTGAGTCTATCGCTTGCCAGTTTGTGAATCAGCGACTTCAAATTTGTATTTGGAAGTTGATTATTTTGGGTCTTGAGTGAAAAGTTGACCAATTTTATGCAAGATACAAGGCTTTGTAAAAAATCAAATTCATATGTATTCAGGAAAGATTTATTTGACCTCAGCAACTAAAATCTCAATATATTCCATCTTCACTGTGCAAACTACTCTTGACATTAGCAAACTGCAGGAGCAAGCCCCAAAGTAATTTTTGAGCTTAAAGCCTACAGATGTGAAGTAGGATTTTACCCTGTAGTGACTGCTTTCCCTTACACAAAGAATGAAAGTTGGACTCCTGTGCTCTTCTGGACCCTCTAAACAGGGTGTCATGGAACATACTATATGCTATTATGTAATTAAAAACTTTAGCATCATGCACAGGAATGAGGGATTTAAATTATGGATGTTCAGGCAATCCTGGCATTTTCTGACCTTTCAATGCCTGATTTTTTACAACCTTAATCATGCTTTGTTGACATAGATTTTTTTGTGTGTTTTAAGTGTGTGCTATTCCTTGAACCAGTAAAAAGGTGTTTAGATGTGTTTAGGAGGTGGAAAAAATTAAATATTTTTAAGAGTTCTGATGATAACAAAACACATGCTTGCCAAAATGAGTCACGAAAAACCTGTATTAGGTCAAACACACACAATGTATGTCACATTTATGGTATGAAATCAGGTGGAAAAAGCAATACAGAGACTGCTGAGACACTCACTTTATTTGGCAGGATGGGTTTTGGTCCTTCACAACGTCATGGGTACCTGAGATTTCATCTTATCTAACATAGCATTTTAGATCTTATTTTTTCTACTCTGAACAAAAAATAATAGGACTTGTTACAAGCCTTCAAGGTATGCCTTGGCACTGGTGTGATGAACTTCCATGAAAGAGGATTATTCTCCTCTCTTGTCATTCCTGTAGCTATGTGAAGGATAAACCTTTTCATAGTTGGCATGATTTGCCCTGGCCTTTCTGTTGTAAAGGACTCTGCTGGCATCTCTGTGCAAGCAGAAAATAAATGATATGCTGCAAATATCTGATTTACATTAGCAGCCAGGAGAGAAGTTTCAGTATTCTGTCCATCACTAGAGCCAGCAATTTTTGCTGACAGCAATCCCATGTTTGTCATGAAAACTGAACTTAGGGTTTTCTCTGACAACCTAAATTACAGCTTCTGCTTATATTTTAAAACCTTTTTTCGTGAGCTGGAAGTACATTATTCTTCAGATACGTGGGCTGATGATATTTCTAAAGGTAATGCCATTTCTGGGAGATGTATACTTTCAGACTGATTCACATTTCACTGATAAATCAGGAATAATTAAATAAAATTAAGGGCACGGAACTGGTATAAAAAGACAATCAGGTCCCCAGTTTGATTTCACTCTAAATTGGTTTCAGATAGCACCTGCATCTCCACTTCTTGCCAAAAAGACAAGAGTTGAAGGATCTCAATGTGGAAACCTAGCCTGAGAGAACTCATCCAAATAATAGTACTAAATTGCTCTTTCACAACTTTGTAAAAAGTTAGATTAATGAATGCAACCTGAGCCAAGACTTAAGTGTTGGTTGCATACTGCTCTGGAAGGCACATTTGTGTAGGAAAGAATACAACATATTTGCTTGTTCTAGAGAAAGAATGGTAATGGTTCTGTGAGAGGCTGAGGGGACACTGACGGCATCAGATGTCAATGGTTGTGTAATTCTTCTTTTGATTTTTTTTCTAATTTGGACTCTTTTTTTTGGTCTATAAATGCCTATTCATTGCAATTTAACTTGCTTCAGATACCGTAAGAAATTAAGTTCTCTGCAGCGGGTGTGACTTGGGATGTGGCTGGGAGAGTTCTCAGTTGTATGTTATTACTTTTCGTTTATTGTTCTGTCTTCCTCCTCTACACTCTAGCCTTTGCTTTCTGGAATTCCTAGAGGGAGTATTTGAGGAACATTCTTGGAGTTCAAAACCCTTTTCAAAGTAAAATGAGCCAAAAGAGATTAGACATAAGCACACAAAATGAATTATGTCCCTGGGAAGAATAAGGTTTATTGAAAAGTAAGTTGCAGTGTTTCCAAAACACCCTGCGTTGTCCATAAAAACTGTTAGGGAAGTTTAAACAAGCCCTTTTAGAAGGGAATATAGCTCCACTGAGTTCAGCCATTGTCTCTATACCTGCTGAATTCAGGGTACTGCACCAAAAGCCACAGTTTTCTTCACTTTTGTCAGTCAACAGTCAACGTAAGTTGTGCAACCCCTTTCCCCTCACATCCCTTGAATGCACTATTCTTTTCTTTTCACCTTTTCTTCAGATAAAACCGAGAGCTTTAAAAGTGGCTTATGCTGCTTAGTGTGCTTTTTTCACAACCTTCTTCAGCTATTTTGCTGTTGCATTGAATCCGAGCCCTCGTTACACGGAGTTCTTGTGCACAGGGAGTCTTTAAAATGCTTCCACCATCTGTCACATGTGCAGAAGATTTGGCAGTTATCTCAGACTAGCTCAGGCTGGCCTGTTTTTTCTCAGCCAAACCATAATCACCATAATACATTATTAATTATAATTATAATAAAATAATTCCAGATTTTGCCTGTAGTTTATTAACTAACTTCCTGCTTGAATGACTATAAGTCTTCTTCTGGTGTTTGTCTGAGTAGATGAGCCTTGAATTGTAATATTGTACTCTTGGAAAAGGAACTTCAAAGGAGTATTGAACTGAGAGCCCTGTTTCATACGGTTGGTAGTATCAGAAAAGGCTGATGAACATCATGAACAGTAACTTAAAATACTAATAAAATACAATGCCTGTTCATATGTTCTGAAGTTTTGGCAGCAAATTGAAATTGCTGATGTTGTTTGGAATTTAACCCTTTGGGATGTTGTTCGGTGGACAGGCATGCTTTAAGTATTGCTTTTCTATCCAGATGCTTCTGCGCAATGTGTACTTCAGCTCTGCTCTGGTGCTATGCTTTCTGCTATGTGTCCCTGCAGTTTGGTATTGATGTGATCACTGTTCTGCCATGCTGCAGGTATTACCTGTTCACTTGGCTGAGCAGGATTTAGTTAAAGGAATTGTATATAGCCCAGTATTAGTGATATTCACTGTATGCGCTCAATCAGCCCTCTATGCTTTCATCTGTCTCCAGACATTTCAGCTGTGTCCAAATCTGGGTGTCAGTGTCTATGGCAATAATACAAACATTCATCCCACAGATATGAAATAAGAAAACGTAAAACAGATAGACCAACTTCTTCATGTCTAAGACTTTCTTGGCCAAAGCTGAGTTTTGTTACAAATTAACTGTGCAGTTTAGGGAGGCTTCCTACACCTTTGCATCTGCCTTCACCACTAAGTATGCCTGTGATTGGTATTCTGTGCACAACTTGAAAAAATCATTGTAGACCTTAAAGTCAGCATGGTACGTGCAATTGTGTGATCTGCTATAATTTTCCTATCTGTAATTTTATATTATTAGTAGGTTCTTAGGATATGGAAATAAGTATAAATATCTATACCTCACTGTTTTTGCAGTTATTACTCAAATATATCTAGAAACCATAATTAAAGAATGTCTCTTGTGGAGCAATTTGAATTTTAAACTGTTTTTATTATTGTTGCTCTCTTCTACACTTTTAATCTTCCTTAATTTCTTTTCACAGCTGTTGGTGTTAACATTTCCCACCATTTGCTTTTATTATTCTCAAATGTTCCTCCATTTTCTTTATCTCTGGTGTAAATCTTTCCTTATTTTGGCATTTATTAGGCTATCAAGAAAGTTACCCGTTAGAAGTAGCAATTTCAATGTGTTTCTCATTTTGTTTTTGGTTTTTTGGTTGTTTGGTGTTAGGGGTTTTTTTCTGCAAAATAAGAATGCTATGTTTAAGTACCTAAAGCATAAGTATGTGTTTATCCATGCATGAAGAGCAGAATAACTGTGTCAAAAGAAGCACTCCTGTTTTTTTGGCTCATTATGTTGTTAAGTATTCAGGATCCTTTGAGGATAAATACCTTATTTTAAAAGCCATAATGAAAAACAAAATTTCCAGTAATATGATTTTATACAGCATTATTAATTTAGAATTTGAATATTTGAAATTTGGTATTTGAATTGAATATGACTTCTTTTCTGGTCATGATTTCTAGAGTAAGGATTTAGACAATAAGCAGAGCAACTGAACATTTATCTGATTTTGTGAGATTGTCTCTTTCCTTAGTTGCTTTAAATATCTACAAAAATTGCCTGTAGAACCACAAGCCTAAACATGGAAACATTTAACATCTGTGTGAGTTTTTAGGTTCAGATCCTTCATTAATATCAGTGACATAAACAAACTGCATTGTTAGCATGCTGTTGTTAGTATGTTAAACTGTCAGGATCCTGCAGCACCATGTCTGCAGACACATTTCTTTACACCCAGCTTAAATAAGGAAATGACATTCAGAAAAGGCAAGAGCAGTGCATGGCAGATGTTTACTTTAAAATGAGACCAAGCTGCAAGTGATTATGTGAAATCAATGAGAAATGAAGTTTTCTCTTTTTCATTTTTTGTCAAGTGGCAGGCAGAGGGACAATATCAACTAATTTCAATTTATATGAAAAAGGTATTAATGGAAATAAGTTTTTTAACTTCTGCGAGGAATGGAAGTGAATTATATTCTCATGGGATGCTAAATGAGCTGAGCATATAGTTTGCTGTAGGGTCATTAAACCAAAGGCTGGCTGTTTACAGCTGACGCAATTAAAATTCTCACAAATACACTTCTTCAAAGTGGATGGTGTGGAGCTAGGCATTAATGTCATGCAGTGTATTTGCATTCTTTATTTCTGCTTATCTTGAAGTTTGGTTTAGATACTTTAAAATTACTTGAAATGAGGCTGGGCGTTATCATATGTTAACAGATTGCTAATACTTCCTTTTTGGAAAAATGGAGATGGTTTGTTTTGATTGTAATCTACTTCTGAAGAAAGTACCAGTGTATTTAATAACAACCACCTAAGATGCAGTTTACCATTTCAGCAACAGCATCATTTTGGTCCACTACTGTACTTCATTGTTATCAGCAAAGACTGATGTACTGCCTCCTTTGTGTTGGAACAAAACATGGGTAGCAGGATTTAAATCATTGCCCAAAATACCCCAGGCTCAAATACAAAATTAAAAGCTTGAATCTCCTGTGCGATATATATCTGAGACCTGAAGTCAAGAAATATATGAAGATCTTTAAAATGTCTTGGTTTGTTTGATACCTGGAGGAAAAAATGTTGTAATTTTATTCTCCTGCATGGCTATTAAAAAAAAACACATAGTGAAATTTGCAATAAAATAAGCACAATTGAGATTACAGTTCTGACATTAACCAACACAGCATATTTAAGACAGATGCTTAATGAAACTGAATATAAAAGTTGTGATTTTGATAATTTAGTGTTGGAGATGCAGCAGCTAGTGATCACTAAATTGTCTTTTGTTCTAAATTTCCTCAGAGAGACCTACTTCCTTCTGGAGTAATATATTCTTGTTTCTTACTTAAGTAATTTATTAAAGAACTGTTTTTATAATAGCTGCTTACCAGATTGAGATAGTTCTTGATATGCATATAGAAGCATGGTTGGCAAACAAAACACATGAATTATAAGAATGTTCCAATTAACACTTTCATAGAAAGTAATTAATTTGTAACATGTAAAAATCCTTTGCCTTGGATTTATTAGCTATAAGTTCCCTTTAAACAATGTTTTCAGTTGGCAGCTTCAGCAGACCTCTAAGATCACGAGAAACAGGAAAAAAGGAGAGCCTCATCATAGTGCACTCTTTTTGTACCCACAAGAAGTAATGAGAAAGGGATAAAATGATCCTCTCTGACAGCTACTTACTGCTGTTTTGTACATCTGCTCTTCCTCCTAGTTGGCATGTGGACGAAACAGGTAGGTGAAAGGAAGGATAAATTTAAGTAAAGCTTAGCATCTTGAAGGTGGAAGTGCGCATTTGCTGCTGGAGCTGTAGGGCTGCTTACAGTGCAAAAAAAAAAGGAAAATTGTAATGTTTTGACCCTTTCCCTTGCAATGCACTGCTCTTAGAGGAAAACAGTACTGCTCTCTGTCCTGGGGCTGCAGGAAAGCAGTGATGTCCAATATATTTTGGGTTGGCAACCGCCTTGCAAGGTAACTTCATCATTAGTGGCTAAAAAAGACAGCCAGAATCCAGCCGAAAGCTGGTTGTGGGTTATCTATGATTAGGTAAAATTGAAAGAAGGATGTACTGAAAGCTGTGCAGGTTAAAAAAAAATAAATAAATAATGGAGCTTTTTATTTTCTGGAAAGCGAAATGGACTTTCAACCCTGTAGGCTGGCTAAAGACTGCGTTCAAAGGGAGAGAGCTTGAAGGGAAGGCTGGAAAGGATACAGCATGGCAGAAATACTGCTAGCTGCTACAGAGAATACCCCTCACTGCGGGGTGTTCACTGTGGACTGCAACATATGTTAACCTTTCTCTTTGAAAAAAAAATTCCTCCATTTGCTTGTATCATCATTTTACTTATAAATCTTAACTATGTCACCTCTGAGTCTTCTTTTGATGGAGGGAGGAAAAGATGATCCTCCCTCTTCAATCTTTTCTCCAAGAGCCGTTCTGGAGGCTTCCTGCCCCTCCAGAGCCCCTTGTGACAACCTCAGCTCCCCACAGGGAAATGTTTGGTGCAGCAATGTGCTTGGAGTTTGTTTTCTTTTGAAGTTATAGGACTAATCTCATCTGCATCTAATTGTTAAAATATTAAGTCTTCAAAGATTTCCTTTGTAAACAAAAGATTGTCATAATGATTTAATCAGGATCAGATGTGTAAACTCAAGGGGTGGAACCCTCAATGCATTTTACAGAAGTTTTTTACAAAATGATACAATGTAGTTATAATTCAAACCTGCTTAGTGGATTGAATAATCTAAAATACATCACTTGAATGAAATGTTTAAATAGCTTTGCCTAATTACAATTTACCTGAATAAATAGGCTTTTAATCTGCTACCTGTGTGCATCAGCTCTAATTTCCATTGTGCTAAAATTTCTCTTATGTTCCTATCAGATGCATTATGGTCTAGACCTGCTTCAAACTGCAGAATAGAATGTAAAATGGCTGCTAACCCTATTAACTGCACTGTAGGTAAATTCACAAAAGCAAAAATTGCTTCACTGCAGTTTAAATGCCTGTGTAGTGATGGAAATAATTGCATTGCCCTGGGAAGTAGAATCATTGACAGAACAGGTGTTTGTCATTCCTCAAAGTGTTTTATCTAGAAATATGCCTTATTCATATAAGCTAGAGTCTTTAATGTTATAATATCCTACAGTTTTTGATCAGACACACAGTATACTGACTTAAAAGAGAAATGACGATAATTCAAATGGATAGGATTTGAACCAGTTTCTGGAAAAGAAAATACAGAGACAGAAAACATGATGTATCTTCTGACTGTTCATCAATGAACAGACTAATATTGACAGCCAATGCCAAAAATCTGAAATTTAGTTGTTTCAAACTAGAAATGCACAGACAATTTTAGTAGAAAGAACATTAGGAACAAGACATGAGGGGTAAATGTAGACTGTATTAATCGTGTTTTCTTTTTTTGTTTTTGTTTTTTTTTTTTTAAATCAAGCCTGGATCTTACTATAAGATATTTATTGCCAGGTTCAAATACCAAAGTAGACAAAATTTAATGAGTGGCCTGTGCCTGAGGTGACTGGAGGACATGTAATGCTTTATGAGAGGCAAGTGATCAATAAAGGTGTATAATTGTCATGACTCATGAACCACCATCTGGAGGCTCTTATCTCTTTCTATTGACTGTACCAGAAACGTAGCTAGACAGCTTTTGGTTTATGTTAAGATGAAACAGGACTGTTTTGAAGGATTAAAAAAAACCCAACCTGCTGGCTTTTTTCATTTTAAATAAAAGAAATTCTAACAGATCACTGCAGTGAAGTGACAAGCCTCTGTGTAGTTACATCAGCCAGAGCGTGACATGACTTACTGTCATGCAGGGGTAGTCCCTCGGTGGAAGGAGTTACCTTCTGAGGCATTTTAGAAAGGCTCCATTTTAGGAAACAACAGCTGTTTCTATACAGCAAAGCTATTGAAAAAGAAATCAGCATGTTTCTTTAAGGTTAAAGAATTATTCTTTTTCCCTCTTTGAGTTAAAATCCTTCCCCTCCATGAAAAGAATTGCCTCAGTGTGCTATGTATGACCCAAATCTTTTGATGAGTAAAAAATAACTGACTTGGCTCTATTTTACAAGTATTCTCCCTGTGTTCAGGACAGAAAGAAATTTATGATCCCGTTTTGTACATCTTTCTTTCTCTCTCTTTAATCATTTAAATTAATGATACTAGCAATACTCTTGAGAAACAGATGAATATAATGTGGATAAACCCAATGGAAAAGTATGTCGGAAAAATAATTTTTTGTGTATTAAAATTAAAGTATGTTGACAATGATAATTTAGAGCTTCAGATAAATTGCGAATGCTAATACCTTACCTAGGTTTTCAATAGCTTTCCCTAAACAGCTATTTTTCCACAAAATTACCCATCATATTCTCTTTTGGAATGATTCTATTGCATTGGCAGTGTAGGAAATTTTAAGACTGGGCTTGCGTGTATGAGTGGCATTCCAGCATGCCAGTGAATTGCTGAGTAGTGGGAACTGGGCCCCAAGAACTCTGACTCATTTTCTGCAGATTTCCAATGTGGGCAGTAAGAACAGCCTACAACACAGAAAATTACAATAGATAATCTATTAATTTTGGATTGCTGCTTTGGACATGTATTGTCAGATTCGTGGACCTGCTGCAGCTATTTGGTGCAACTCAGCCCAAAGGCAATAAATCCTGAAGATAGCTGGTCAGCAATGCTACATGAGGTATTGGTCCTCAGTCTGCAGTGGGTCTGGCCAGAGCTTACCGAGGGAGTCATAACCATTTCCTTGACAGGAGCTCCATTTCTTTCACTAGCCATGACTCTGATACAAGGGAGAACTGAACAATGTGGTGTTTTGTAAGTTATATTTATTCTCTTGAAGCTGGAGGAACATGGCAAGCATCTTCTCTGCCATGCCTCACTCTGAAAACATTAGCTGTTGTCCTTCCTCCATAAAAATAGCAGTGAAACCTGAATACTGAGTTCATTTCACTAAGTATTGAATTGCCAAAGGAATAAGGTCTTTCAGCTTTTCTTTTAAGAAGATAGCAGTGTAATTCTGGGTTCACAGTTGTGATCTTGCCATAGGTACTTATTAGGATGGCAAATGTTTCAAGTATTTAAGATTTTTTAAAAGATAAAAAATAGTTTAATCTTTAATTTTCTGTAGATCACAGGTTTTGAAAGAAATTTATAGCTTGATAATATATCCTAAGTAGCATTAAAAATTCATCACCTGCTGCAGCTTCTTATAAATATACACTAACTAAAGGGAGCTTGGGGTTTTTTTTTGTGGATGATCCTTCTAGAAAGTGAATACTCCTTATCAAGCTGGGTCTAAGGGTATCCTGCTTTAGAGCCTCCTGCCCTGTTCCCTCTGTGACCAGCCATATAGTGTATATCCGTAGAGGTAAAATCATACTGACATATATCCAGATATACACTTAAACATCTAAAAGAGCCCCTTTAGAGTTTTCTAGGCATGGTATAAAACAATCAAGTGGCTGCCCTGTACTACATGGACAACCAAAGCTGCCTCACATCAGTCTCATGCTAAAGGAAAATGCACAGAGGATATGAAGTCATCATTTTTCCCCTTTCTGACAGCTGTGATGTGTTAGACCACAGTCTTAAAAATGAGGATTATTAGTGCCATGCTAATAGTCATTTGTATAATACAGCAGAGAACAAAGGACAGTGTTGTCATTTTTATGTAAAATAATTCATATATTTTGGAAGAAACTTACCAAGACACCAAGGTAATTTCTTAGGAAATTCTGCTATTCATGCTACCAGCTTCTGGGAAACCACCTTATCTTGTTTAGCAGGTTTATATTTTGTTCCTGGTATCTCAGTTGTATTTTGCAAGGAGAAGTTGGGATAAAAGCCCAACATAAATCCTAGGAAGAGTGAAACCAACTTAAGTATCTCACAACTGAATTTATAGGATTTGTATTTGAAAACCTGAGCACAGCTAACAGGAAATAAATATGATTTAAAAAGAAAAAATAGGAAAATTTAGGAAAAACAAATAAGGACCTTTTGATTATAAAACTGAGGACTGTAAGCTATCTGATAATTTCAAGATGGCTTACACTATAGAGGCCACAAAGCTGTAAATAACACTAAATTTTCAGAGGACAGTGTTAGAATTTTACAAGTTTGCTATTCATCTTTTAGGCAAAAAGAAATACACTCAAGTGATCTTAAAACCACTGAATCTTCCACAGTTGATTGTCTTCTGTTTTATCTTTGAATGTTTTTCCAAACTATTGTTTGCAAAAGTGTGCCATGATGTAGAGATTATGCTAAACGTGTTATCAGGTCTTTCTGAATGGTATGTGTCATGATTTATGCAATCGCTATATCACCCACAACAATAACTAGTATCAATCATAGTATTAATATAAAATACACAGATTTATACTCAGCCAATAGTGTGGGAGAGTAGGCCTCAGGAGTAGGATGGTAAACAAGTCCCTCTTGAGATATCAGTCACAGAAGAGGAAAGAAGGAGCAGGAGGAAGGAAGAGAAAGGCTGTCCCCAGCAAACTCCCCAATTTATAGTGAATGTGTCATTTATAGTATAGAAAAATTATTAATTGGGCAGCCTGGATCATCTGCCCTGGCTTTTGCTTCTCCCAGCTTCTGCACCTGTTTATCTCAAGACTGCTGAAGACCTTGAGCACTATGACAACCTGCATACCAGCATTAGCTGAAAAACTATAACAAAGTTTTATTACTTTGTTCCCATGAAACAGAGTATTGAGGTCCTTACAAAATCGCAGTTTTCCTCAACAGAAAACTGACTTTAAAATTCTGCCCCACTAAACTAGGACAGCATTTGATTAAATTTGAGAGCTGAATGCTTAAGTTGTAGATTTAGCAAATTACTTTCTCTTTTCGTTTGACCTTGGAGAATTCCTTCAGGAGAAATTTTTAGATTAAGGTACATGTCACAGGAAGTCTTCACTCTTTAAGAAAACACAGTTAGACATGAATCTTACTCTTCTTCCTTGTCCTTTTCTATTCCTGATAGGAGAATAAACATCAGTATGTTGAACAACTATGATTTTAGAAGATGTATATGTATTTTTGCTGGAACAGTCTTGTGAGAATATTGTGGGTCTGTAATATATTTAATCAGCCTAACATTTATTATATGCATTTTAATACTTGGCCTCACTAAAAAAGATGGAACAACTCCTACACTGGGCCCCCCATGATGCTTGCTTCCTTGTGGGTCTCCAGTGCATACCCTACTTGCAATACTTTATTTGCCATGAAAAACTTCCCTAAAAGGATTGTGTTAGCACACTCTAAATTTTCTTTACAGATGGCCAGAGAGTACTAAAAATGATGTAGTACTTTCCTAAGCAATTCTTCAAAAGGAGCATACGTTAAAAGGGCAGTCAGAAAGTGACCTGTTGGCTGGGCTGAACCCAGAGCAGGAAGTTTCCAGAGACACAGTAGAGAGAGGACTTCATAATGAAGAAAATGCAAACCAGGCTGCTAATATGTACCAAAGGAGAATTATCCTGTGTCTTCTGACACCTGAGGTTCTTCTAAAAAAGACTGCTGAGGTTGTGCATAAAAGAGATCAAAAGGATACTGAGGAGACCACTGTTTTCAAGAGTACAGGTACCATGACAAGTACAATGTGCTTGCTTGTGTGGTTGCCCTTTGGCTCTGGTTGGTATGCCAGCAAAATAAGACTGTGCAACATCCTCATCCAGCTCAACTGGAATACTCTGAAATTATTTTATAGGCTGTTAACTGAAAAATAAATGCAAGTATTTCTGTTGATTGTGGTTTTGGCATGGATACTATGGCTGCTTTTAGAGGAATATGATCAGCCCTTTGTTGCAGAGGATGTTGGCCAGGTGCAGAGAGTGCCCTAAGAGTCCCTGCAATGCTACTGGCAGCTCAGAGTGACCTAAAAGCTCAGCAGAAGTGGTGTGGCTCCCTGAACTTCATGCCTCAACTCTTGCCAGTTGCTATTTGTAGCCAAATGGTCACTCAAGAATACCTTTGAGATGCTCTGTTATAAGAAGCATTTCATTAATTTCCATTGGTTTCTAGATTGTGCAGTTTCAGACATGGCCTGGAAGCATTGATGTGTTCTGGGTGCAATTGGGATGGAGCAGGGAGTTTAACCTGCAGTAGTTGAGTCTGTAAAATTTTAGGCAGATAAATGGGATAAAGGAGGAAAGCTGTATTAAATCTAGATAAATCAGTGCTGTATTGTGTCAGGAATGAAAAGACATTTATCAGCATAGGTCTTTAGTGTAATATGCTATAGTGGCAAAAAAATACTGATAGTTTGCCTTTGTGCTGCAGTTTCAAAGGTCTCCGATACATATTTAGCTGCTAGTTTGTAATAAAGTCTCTGTGTCCGCGCCATCAGGACTTTGTGCAAGCCCTAAGAGTCAGATGGCTTCATATTCTAATCAAAGTAAAATCTCATGAAGCTAATATCAGGAGCTTTACAAATATGTATGACAGCAGCTGTTTTTAATGAAAATAAATAATTGAATGTGGGGTGTATAGCAAGTTGTAGACTTTAACTTTATATACCATTTCACTTTAACGCTCAAATTCCTTTTATTTTCCACTAGTTAAACAAGTGCAAAGCTTTTTTTGGTTTCCCAGTATATTTTCTTTTTTGTATTGTTAAGTGATTTATTTTTGGCAAAGACAAAAGTAATTTGTTGGAAAAGAATATTTAGAACAATTCATACATTTCCTCAAAGCTAGTATTATGTTGATGTTTCTCTATGAGGCTGTTTCATCTGCTATTTTTCTGTAAATTTTAAGAGAAATTGTATAAATATTTTTTTTAAGTATCACTGGTAGAAGAAGGGTATTCTAAAGCCAAACTTTTGACAGAGTTTTGTTTTGGGTTTTGTTTCTCATTGGAGATGGATTTTTTTAAAATAAAGACACTACATCAGTTATTTCTGAGTCACCTCTGATTTAAAGTCAGACCCCCTACATTAATATGTTTCTCATCCTAGTGCTAGTTTTTTCTCTGATATTTTTATAAAAGCCTTCTGTATTCTCATTTGGGTAGCATTACTTCATGATGCTTCTCCTCAGGCGTTATCTCTTGCCTGCAACACTTGGCTGAAGCCATATCGTTAATTGGTTTCCTCTCCGTTTTCGTTTTACAAGAAAGAACTTTTTTAACCTTTGAACTTTGAATTCACATTGGTCATTTCTTTCTCCTTGCATTCTTCTTCTGAAGCAAAATTGTATTCCATTATAGCTTCTGGGGTGTCTTTTAGGTTTGCCCAGCTTTCCTGTACTCTAGCAGTTGTGTTGTTTGGGTGTGGGTTTCTTCACATTTCCCTGCTACTTTCATTCTTATATTCAGCATCTGTTGGTTTTGTTTGTTTGTTTGTTTTACCGAAGAAGAGAATGCCAAGCTCTTTTCTGTAGATCCACCTTTCTAGAATAGACTGTAATTCAAAATAAACTCCGATTTTCCTTGTTGGTAGATATTTGTTTCTATTGGTTACTCAGTAATTAGCTATAAGACCACATCTTTTAAATTCATCAGCGCTGTATTTTTGATTATAAGATTAGAGCTCAATGAGGATTCCATTTTGAAATGTCATAATTTTGTCCCTCCCTTTCTGTTGCTTCAATAAATATGAGAATCTACTTATACTTACGAAGACGTCTGCCATTCGTTTTCAGGTTTGCTTTTGCAATCTCATATGTTTGTCCAGTGTACAAATTTCAACAGCTTTGTCTTGTTCCACCTTATTTTTCAACCTCTTCTACTGATCTCGGCAAACTTCGGTTCATTCTGGTACAGTGGTGTAATAAGCACTGGATAGACTTTGGGAGAGAGGTACAGTAGTCAGGAATGAGAAAAAAATAGCAAAAGGCTGTTGTCAGTATTCAACTTGGAAAGAAGCTTTTGACATCCTGATAAGGGCTGCTGATGTGGAACGTTCAAAGAAATTACTTCAGCTTTGCAAAGCGGGTGGTAACAGATAGCCAAGAAGGCTGGAGCATGAGAGGGGGACAGAGTTTCCCAAGCTGGCAATGGGCTTCAAATGTTTTTCCTGTCTACAGCTATATTTTTATTTCAGCTCTCACTTGCTAGTCTGCTCTCCAACTCAAATGTTGCCATCATCTATTAATACAGAAAGGAGGAAGGAATTTCTTTGTAATGAGGGGTTTTTGGGTTTGTCTTATTTCCTCCTACATATTGAAGCCATTTGGGGCTATCTACATCTTTATGGTAGTGATCTGCCTCTGAATCTTGGGAGTCTAACTGGAGTAATTTATGGGCTAGATGGGATGTGCCGTATTGCTGCTATGTCTTCCTGCAGCCTTCTAGCTGATAGAGGATTTTTAAAAAAATCATTTGTTTTGGTTTGGTTTTGTCCTTTTCTTGTGCAATTTCAGCCAAGCAGTAACCCTGCTTTTTTGGCCTGTTCTGGCTTTAACTCTAGATGACATTTATGGGAGATGAGAGAGCTTCAGGATACTGGGGAAAGATCCAGGGTGATTGGCTGCTGTTCTGGCAGTGATTTATTAAAGCAGCTCTTCTCCTTATCTCTCTGACTGGGATTCTGGTACATTTACTGCTATAAACCCAGCTAGCCAGAGGTCTCCTTACCTTCTCAGCAAAAGTGTACTGTGTCAGATTTTGACATTCAAGTTCAAAGCCTAAGACTGATTTCATTTTTAACATCAAACATTGATAGGTTCCAACTAAACTGTGGACCTTCATTGCAGCAATCAGCTGTTTTGGATGCATATTGCCCCTTGTATAATTTAAATGCAGAGTCTGCTTTGCTTTCTGAGGCAAAATAACAACATATGATTTGCGGTATTTTTGGAAAAGGATGAACTCTCTTTGAGTTTCAGCCAGGCTCTTTGTATTATGTGCAGGTGCTTTGGGGCTTTAATTATTAGGGGACCTTCTAATAGGAGAATCAGAGGACAAGGCAGGAAAATTACTATGACGTGAGTTGTCTTTGCCTCTACAAAAAAAATAATCTTTTCACTTTTAGCTAATAGTAAGATTATAGCTATGTTTCAGCCCATACTTATAGGAAACACAATACAGAACTGATGGAATTATTCTTAAATAAGTATGCCCTATTTTAAGCTGCCTGGTTTTAATTGCTTTACCTTAAAAAACCCACTAAAACCCCAAACCAAACATTCACCTGTAATTGAACAGACAAGTGGGGCAAAGGTCTGAAGTTCCTGGGTTAATATTATGTCACTTACTGTTTTTAAATTGTCATAGTACAGTAAATTGGACTGGGGGTTTTTTTCCACAGGGCCAATTAAAGAATGGGTATGCTTTTTGTAGTAGGCAAGTAAATCTTGGGGTTTTTTCCTTTACTGTATCCCAACAGAAGATTTAAACAAACTCAAAATGTGACTTTTTTTGTTCTATAGAAAGCCTATCATGGAAAGTCACCACCTAGTACATTATATATATATCACTATATTACAGTGGGGCTGACAAGAGGCACCAGGGTAGGCAGAACATATTTTTCCAAACTGACTTACAAGGAAACTCACTGATAAATGCCTGCATGTATTCTGCCTGCAGGTGTTCATCCATGTGGTGTGACTGTGTATATGTCAGCATCTCTTTATATGTGCAGTGTATGAGCATGTTGTTAGCGGAGGAAGCGGTAGCGTTCACAAGCTGAGCTGACTCCTTGTGCTGTCGCCATCCATGGAGGTTCTGTGCCTAAAGCTGCTTGACTTTGAATATCACCTAGCAAGCTGACGGGAGTTAAAAGCTGAGAGGATGTGACCTTAAATGGTTAGCAGTGACACAGCATGCTAAGTGTTTAGCTCATGGAGGATAAAACATAAGAGTTGTCTTAAGAAGCTAACAGATAAATAATGACACTATGAGCCAAGGGGACAAAAAGGCATTTAAAACATTCTCCTAGTATTTATAGAGTAAAATTTTTCATCAAAGCCTTTTGCAAAGATGCATTAGGCTCAAGAAGCTGATTTGGTTCTTACAGTCTGATGAACTAGATAATTAAAAATGTACCCCGACAGTGTTATTCAGAGCTGCTAATTATTTACCAATTTTTGCATGACAGCATGGTGCTGTATATTAGACCTGATTGACATTATATCTTTCTGTATATATCAGAAGTCTAAATGGACGATCAGCATATGGTGATTTTTCTTTCATTAAATGATAAAGGAAAGAAATATTCTGTTATTATACTGTCATCACCATTCTTAGGGAGTATCCAGTTTTTGACATTTTGTATTATTGTCTTCATTTACTAACATTCATTGATACTCCAAGCATCCCAATGCTATTTTCCTTACTTTGCAATTAGGGAAATAGAGAGAAAAGGGTTATGTTTGCCTTAAACATTGGATTAGTGAGTCTGCTGGTTTGTAGACTGGCTATCCACCCTTTTAGTCCCTCAGAGATAAGTTTTCAAAAGCGTTATATCCATTTCTGCCTCAGAAGCATCCATACATTACCTGTGCTTTATTTCTGCACTGGGAAAATGTATTCTTCCTATTAACTGTGATCAATCTGCCCTTTACACCTTTACTTCTTGTGTTATTGATTAGGCAAACAACTTCTGTCTGCCTTTTTCATCTGCTTCTTTGCTCAGTTCTGCATCTGCTTACTACCAACTCTTCTGTGCTCACCCTGTCTGTTTTTTCATCCTGTCGTGTCTTAAAATGCAATGGAAATCATAAATTTTCTGGGGCAAAGACTGTTATTTGCATATTTCTCCAATGTGCAGACAGCATATTGGACACAGTATTTGAGTATTATTTCTAGAAGATATAATATAATATCTTATGGTAACTATTAGTAATAATCTCCCAAAGAAACCTCTACAAAATTAACTTTACAATCATTGCTTAAATTCAGTCAAAGCCATTGCCTGATGTTATTCCTTATTTATTCACTCATGCTCTTCTTTCAGAGTACTAAGTGGTGGGTTTTTTTTTCAGCAGAATTCCTCCTTGAAATAGCCTGCTTAAAATAGATGGAATGAAAAAGTTAATTGAGGGTATTTTGTACTGAGAAGGTGGGGCTGTGAAATTAGAGATTTGGATTGGAAAGCTCCTTTGTTGTTCCATCTAGTCTAATTCTGTGCTGTTGCTAAATAGCAATATTTGGCTGTCTGTTCTCACCTTGAATATTCTGTTCCCCTTAGTAACAATTTTATGGTCTGCCCACAGCATCTTGTTAAATTGCCTCTTCTCACTGAGTGAGGTTTTTTATACAGATTTTCTCAAATGCTGTAACAAGTTAATGAAATAAAAAATAGCAGTAAATGGTAAAAGGTAGAAATATAAAGAAATATACATGAGAAAGCTATCAGGAAAGCAGTCAGAACACACAAGGCAAAATAATAGAGCCGGGAGTCAAAGGAAGTGAGAATATAGTCTGAGTTCAAGAAAAACAATAATAAAACAATCACAATAGAATAAGAAAAGTGATAGATTTCATAATCTTACTGAAATTGAATTAGAAAAGAAGCTTCTTTCAGATAGTAATGTTTGTGTCCATTCTGATAAAATATGCCACTGATTTTCTGTAAGTCAGCAGTTAATTATTGAGGTACAGTTAGTAAGAATGATGGGGAAAAATGTTCCCTATAACTGTATAATCTGATGTATCTAGACAAAAAGCATCCTAGCATTTTAAAAGGAAAAGCAGGGAAAAACTTTAAAATTATGCTCAGTGAATTCTTGAAGGCAAGAAGGCAATATCAGTCAATTCAAGAAGTTAAATGCAGAACCACACTGTGGGAATAGGGAATCAAGGAGTCATTGCTTAGTAATTCTGACACTTTATTCAATATATTCTAGTGTACATTATTTACATAATCCTCACATGTGGAGAGGAACATCTTATATTTGACAAACAGCCAAGATGGGATGAAACAGAACATGCCAGGCATATTGCTGCTTTTCAGTAGTGCTGCTCCCTTGCATTTGCTATAGATTTCTGGAAAAAGCTATTTAATAAAGCTTTCTATACTCCCTCTCACTGATAGTTAATTTCTGCCATAAAATAACAGGGAGGCCTCCCAGACCTCCTATGTGAAAACTCAGAAGGAGCTCCTTATCTAATCAGGGAGAGGAATCTCTTGACTCACTTTATGGGATTATACAATCATCTGCACGCTGCCATTGGTCTACCTATTGAACGCTAACCCCCAGAGCATGTTGTAATAAACAGTTTGATAGACAAAATGGCAAAATGAAATGAGATTTAGCAATTTCAAAATTCTTTTTGTCATATAAAACAAGAGGAAACAGGGGAACTGCAGTATTTCACAGTGACTTGTCACTGATGTTTTTAATATTCATTGCACTATTAATATATCATTAAGTTAATGGAAATATTCATAGATTAATGAGAAAATATTCACTATAGTAGCATGTTTAAGGATGTTTTCATCCATCAAATATCTGAATATTGAATTAAATTAGAGCAATTCCCAGTAAACTGATTAGAAAACTGAGAACAAATTTAGATAAAATAATTCAACTTAAATCAAAACAAGATAATTTTTCAGAATGCTGTTTTCAGGTTCCATTTTTTTGCAGGCACTTTCTTGAAAATAACTGCAGCCACTTCTTTAAAATCTTTTCTTTTAATCAATATTTTTTACAGCAGTTGAGATTAGGTTATTCATTGCAGTGACAACAATGTCGATGAACTCATTTGGCCTTAATGATTTGATTCTGGCAGCAGCTACTAATTCTGCTTACTGTGAAACCTAAGGTTTTCATATGAAGGTTAAAGATAGAAGTGGTTCCTGGGATGGCTGACAGGTTGGATTAGTGCTGCTGAGCACTGTAGGAAGAGGTCACTGCCGCAGTATACAAGGGAGGCTTGTCACCAAGGGAGGTGAAGTCACGTCTAGCCTACAAAGAGAGGTTTAGACTTGGGTAAACTAGTCATTGGCAGGTATAAGTAGGATTTGCTTATTGTCTCCTCCTTATCTTTGCCTACCAACTCTGTTCCTGGCTTCTAATCACAGCTGCCAGGCAGCCATCACGTCAATGGGACTGACAGCTGCTCTCCTTCCTCCTTCCTGCTCCGACATTATTTGTTTGTAACGTTTCCAAATAGAAATCCTTGAGCAGTGCTGGGTGAGCAGGGGAAAATGAAAGACCTTTATCTACTTACAAAGGTCTTTAAACTATATAAAGCTCCTTTCAGTTTTTATTTCATTTTTGCAGTTGCATACAGTATTCTGTGCTCACCTGTATCTCACTGAGAATTTATGTTCAATTCCAGTAACTTTTTCATCCCGTTTAAATGGAAGTAACTGGAGATCTCATTACTTAGGACTTTGAATGATTAGTCATTGGGGTGTAAGTTCTTTAAAGATGCATAGAATAGTGTAGCATATAGTGGCCTTATACAATTTCACTCAGTTGCAGGAGTTAATATTGGTTATGAAATACGGCTTGCTAGAAAAATGATGGCTCAGCATTTCACCCTGAAATGTCACACCATTTCAAAGACTTATCTTTCACACTGCTGCATGTTGCAAACTTACTAGGCTGTACATTGAAGCCTACATACACAGTAAGGATATTATATGTAAATAGGAGTGCATGAGAAAGTGGCAGGTTGCAAAATGACACCTAAATTATGAGAAATAAGAAATGATTGCCAGCTTTCAATTTGCATTTAATGGTACCTGGGTTACCAAGCTGTGTCCACAGCTGCATGTAGGGCGCTGTCTGAATTTAATGAGCTGATAGTCTGCTTTCACTTAATACGACTAACTTATTTAATGCTGCACTAGGTTCCTCTATCTGGGTTATGTTTTTTATTATACTAGCTTCATGCTATGTTCTCTCTTCAGTCACCAGAGGGTCCAGGATTTGGGTTTTTCACTAGCTCTCTACACTCCTGTTATACTGCAGCACATTCTAAGGTAACATAGAAACTTTCTTAACTGTTAGGAGAGCAATTGCAGATCATTATAGATGTTCCTTCTCAGTCCTAGCAACTGAAGTTCAGTGTGGAGGGTGCCCACTTAAAATACATGTATCCCAAACTTCCACTGATCATAGTGACATTGCATACAGATAGTACACATCTACACTATACAAATGGTAACAGGAGTCCCCAAGGTTTGTAAGCTGCTTCTGAATCAATTTATATAATCAGTTTGGGAACTAGTCTATTTACGGCAGACACTATTTGGGTGGATCCACATGTATACTGCTACTGCTAGTTTAGGAGAGAAGATGTGGCTTTAAAAGCTAATTTCCTATTTCTACATGTTGTTTTTTGCCCAGCCTTTCTGCAGGAAGCACTTAGTACATGTTACAGAAGACATACGGAACCAAATGACTAGTTTGAAGAGCTGGGAGACAGTGAATTTGGGTTTGGAAAATGAATATTCATCAGATCTGACTCCCCTAAAATAAGCACAACCTTTCTTTGGGAAAAGCTGTCAAGTTTGACATACTGCACATTCAGAACTTGACTTAGAAATTATTAACTTTGAGGTGGAAGAATCTTTTCAAGCAGCATTAAACAGAGCATTTTAGCAGTTTCCCATTAAATTATCTTCAGTATTTGTAAAGTTCATTGATTTCAGAGATGTAAAAAGCAGCAAAGTGTAAAAGATGTAGACTCAGTACTCTGGAGTAAATAAACTCCTCCTCCCTTCAAACTTTTAAAATGAAGAAGATTAAAAAATGCATTCAAATAATGTGAAGGGATAATTTAATCTGTCTGATAGCTGGCAGTCCTAGATAGAAGCAAAAGCAATAGGAGGTCTTCCTGCTTTCCCTGCTCAGCTGTATTATTAGACAGCCTGTCTCTCAACAGACCAAAGGCTGTGCAATAACTGGGAAAATCAGGGTATTTAATGATGTCCTTAACTGCTTGGATGTCACATTTTTAGGCATCTACGCTTGAAAAAGTTGATCCCTAGCCAAATCCTACACATCATAAAGAAAAATGATGCTACATAATATCATCGAATTTGGTATTTTGAATCACTCAAAAATAAATGCCGAAAACCCTCTAAGTTATGGTTTAATAGTAAAGGAAATCTCTTTTCTCTAAGGGAAAGTCCTAGGAAAATGCTAAACCTAGGACACGGATGTTTATGGATGATTTGTACCTCAGAACATAAAATAATTTTTTATGTTTGTTTGGATATTAAAATGTATGTTTGCATTATTCTTATGAATTATGGATTTCTTTACAAAGAGTAGCTAGGCTCAGGCATTTAATTGTGGACTGCTTTACGAAATATATTTTTGTCTGTTGTTGCCTTTCAATTTCAAATTTAGTTTGTCAAGCTGGTTTACATTTCAGTTTGTTTCATTTTTTCCTCAAGAGACTTCTGCTTTTGCGAGTGTCCCAAGTCAGGGATTTTAAAAGAAATTACTTTCAGTAATAGAACTATAAATAAAATAGTCTCTGTCAGAACTCTGTCAGAAGTTGTGTATCATAAAAAGCAAACAACCAAAAAGTCAGCCAGAAACTTGTTAGAAAAACCTAAACTGAAGTACTTGATAAAAGAATAATAAACAGAGAATCAAGTATCAGTAGATGTCAGATTTTTTAATTGTTTTTCTAACAATGAAATATCTTGACTTTTACTGGCAGACTATTTTGATAGTGGAAAGGAAGAAAGATATAACGAGATGGGCTCACATGCTGCACAGTCTAGGGGAGAGCCCTGATGGCTTGTTTATTTCCCAGGGTTGCACACTGCAGCATTCCCAAGTATAAGCCACCACATTTGACAGATTTGAGTATGACCAGAGGGCTGTCGTGTTCGACTATGCTGAATGCTTTTAACAGCAGTGTTACAGCAACAGAGTGGAGGCTGAGCAGCTCACCAGTCTCAGGAGACTTTTCCATGTTACAGGCAGACTATGACTGACTCGTAGCCATATCTTAATAAGAGGAAGGAGAAATAAAACTTTTTTTTTCCAGAGGAAAAGCTTGAATAAGTGAATAAAAACCAATGGGCCATTGTAGTCTGCCTTTTTGTCATAACAAGTAACAATCCCATGAGGTTTTCTGCAAATACCTGTAACAGTCACACTCTCTTTTCTGTATATAACTGCAGCTGGCCAAGTCAAGGACAACTCTAGTTGCAGACTACTGCAGCTGACTTCAGCCTTGGACTTTGGTTTGGGACTCTTGTTTTCACTCTTCACCAGCATTAATTCCAGTGACCTTTTGGCTCAATGCCTAGGTCTCTGAAGAACGACTCTGAGGCCAAAATGTACTGTGTGCTTAATCCAGTGCATGGATCAAGTCCCTCAGCAGGGAAAGA
>NW_010164274.1:64589-72672 GCF_000695765.1 Mesitornis unicolor | reverse complement strand
CCTGCTGAATGTGGAGTACCCTATGGTTACTTTGCTTTGGAATGGCATGTATATGTTCACTCCAATCTCCGGTTTTAATGCAGTTATTAAAAGTGAATCTTTAACTCATTGGCTATCACATTCCTAACAATCATTTGTATTTAAGTATCTCACAATCAGAAAATTAGAATGGGGTGACCTGAGTACTACATGAAGTTCACATAAAGTTCTGTTAGATGCAATGGCAACTTCAGAGGTGAAAATCAAAGTTTTGAACGAAAGATAAGAGAGCGAGTATCTTTATTAAGCCAGTGAGTTAGCAAAAAGTGGAGGAAGGTCAGAGGTCCTCTGGCTGTTCTCTCTGGTTTATTTACTCCTTTGGAAAAAAACCACAAAATGTACCAAGATAATTGAAGGATTGCCTCAATGATATTGCTGCTCCTTTGCCTTTGCAGTGACTGAAGCATTATAGTCAAGAAAAGGGAGCAGTGTTCTTTGCAGAAGTTTCTTCTGCACTGCTGCAAGCACAAAATCATAGCCTTTGGCTTTTTCTTAGCAATTGAATACTTACATAAAAGTTCCTCCTCTCATAGTTGGTCCTGTCTGTTATACTTTAACACAATATTCTTGCTTGTTACCCCACATAAGGTTACCTTTACCACAATTGTAGTCCTTCAAAACCATTCTAGGACATTTTGTGATATATGTTTATGCCAGTAATTCTGTACCTTTCCTGGGAATTGAAATTTGGTGGGATTAGATAAGGAAATGAAGACTTTTTATAAGGGAAAAAGCTCTAGGTAATACACACACTGGTTAATTGTAGAAGAGCTGTGATCAGTACTAGTGTATATTGGGATTTCAAGAGGTGTTGGGATTTTAAGAGGTAAGTTTACACTAGAGCTTCCACCCTGCCATAGCCTGTCTCACTACTGCAGTACCCTCTGCCCTTTAATTTCCACTGCTGCTGATAATTTTGTGTGGTCTGTCAGAGAGCAAATTTTATCTGAATTTTAGGTTAAATGGGAGAGAACAGGGCAATTTCAGGTGATGAGTAAGTACACAAAGTACTTGAATAATGGAAACACAACAGACTTTCTGTGCTAGAATGGCATGGAAGGATTTTTGCCAGGGGCCCTGCACCGCTGTCTGTAGTGCCCTTTGTCTCCGCTGTATGTGTCTGGGTAGAGACCATGCAGCAATTCAGTTCTCCAAATTCTCCTCTCCCTACTAATGTCTAGAGCTCTGACCTTTGTAGGTAACATCCATCCTTTTTTCATGCAGGATTCGAGCTTGGTGTCCCTCCCTGCTGCAATCCATCATGTTTCCACCATCTTGCGCTGTCTGGACTTTCGATGTCTTTCTCACGTCCTAATTCTTTCTGCAACATTGCAGATCTGTATTTTTGTTCTTAGTTCTCCTAGCAGGTGGCAGAAAGGACTCTAGTCCTTTCTGTGCTCTTTCTAGCAAAACTGCAGGCTTCATGTCTACCCATTACAGTATTTTTCTCTCTTTTTCACATGGAAAAAATGACTTTGAAAAACCAGTGTGCATAAGTTGTACATGCAAAAAAAAAAATTTTCCTGATAATTTTAGATCTACTTCCCCACTTTCATAGCTTGCCTAGGATTAGAGTTTTTCTGAGATGGTAACAATAAATAGCAAACTGGCTTTTCATATTCTAGTTAATTAAAAATTCACACGATTGCAAGGATAAGTTGCACTTAAAATGTGTCTTATTTGCAGCCCCAATGTAATCATCATTTTGGACAGGTGTTTAAACTGACTCTGAGTTGAGGTGTCCTGAGCTGCCTGGAAGGACTCTGCCCACAGTGCCCTTAAGATAACTGTGTTCCCAGCAGGATGCTGTGGGCCTGGCACATGGCCCTAGGATACAGACAAGGCTTCTCAAATGCCAAATTCTCCTGCCCTTGCTGCCTATATCAGATGCTACCATTCCCATGTGCACGGCTGTGGTGGGCTGGGGAGGACCAGTGAGTGGGTTTTTGTCACCATCATTTACCACTTCTTATTTGGTACCATCACAAAATCCTCTTTCTGCCCCTTGGTGCTGATGTCACCGCACTCCCCAGTCACCCAGAATCCCTGAGAAACAACCAGAACCAAATTCCTTAAACATCTGATAGATCCTGACATGTTAGGGCAGTAAATCCACTCGGGCAGTTATTTATGTGCTCACAGGGAGATCAGGCGTTGTTTTTCTCCTGCTGTTTTTTAGAGGCTGAAATGGATTCCCTTTCTAAAGCCTGCAATCCACACCACGCTGACAAGCTGTGTCAAGAGTGTCTTGAAGCCATGAGCACCATTTTTCTCTTTCAGTCAATCTGCCAATAACAGTATTTTCAGTACTTTCATCCCTTGGGAAGAGAGAACTCATGGTGAGACACATTAGTGCTGCCACATTTTCAGCTGAAACGAGTGCTGTTAATGTGCTGTTTCTCCGAACTTTGAGCTAAAAACAGCCACGGGAAATATTCTGTTATCCAGAAGAAGGACTGCAACTTTCTAAAGGCTTTGGGTTCTTATTTTTTGAAGGACATAGTTTACAAAACAGAATGTAGCAGTGCCTTCAGGTAACATCTGTCACTGCACTACAAAAAATAATGAAAAATTTAAGATGCGTAAAAATTAGTTATTGTTGTTGGTTGCATATCTTTAGATATTTGATAAAAAATTGCTGATTCTTTTTAAAGGAATTTCTCATATTTTGGCTCTGGTTTTGCACTAAATTATGACTGAAATGTTTGGGGTTTTTTAATTAGTCATAAGAGAAACTGAAATATGTTTAAGAAAAAGAAATAATGTTTTTAAAGTTTGGTTTCAAGCATCCATTTTATGTTATCCTTTATTATTTTATTATCTATACATTTTTTCATATGACTAACATATGGTATAATTCACTGAAGATGCTTCAATTTAGAAAAAGGTAGTTTTGTTCAGTATTAAGTAGAGTTCTCCATAATGATTTGAGCTATCACATAAAGTAATTAGAAACATCCGAAAACTTAAGATATAAATAGCATATTTGCATTGTTCTATTGCACCTGTTTTCTCAGTGAAAAATGTTATTTCTAATTTTAATATGACAATATAAGTATAGATTGACTGAAATTTATAAATTAGTTCCTAAGCTATTTCATTTCTGGGGCAAATCACAGTATTTTAAAAATATTATGAGATGTTTCCATTTTTGTCAGCAGATCAGTATATTGTCAAATTTATTTTGATTGAAAATTTCCAGCTAGCTTTATATTCAGATAGCTCTGTGATATTTTGTCCTGTCACAGTCCAGAAACCTGAGTAATTTATCTGGCCTGCAACTTACTCCTGCAATCCTTTCTTCTCCAGACTCTTAAAATTGGATAAGGATTAGGTTGGAACCTGAAGAAATAATTCTATAAATAAAATCCTGCCCTGGCAAGATGATAAACACACAGCACAGGGTTTTTTCAAGAGATTATGGAACCAACAAAGATTGGGTACCACTGGTATATAGAACAACTAATATAAATGTTTAGAAACTTTCAATGATGGAATCAATCACAATTGTGATCTCTGAGCAGAATCAAAATATTATGGGTCATGATTGCTGTTAGTGACCACCTGAAAAGTGGCAATGTAGCATAAGGTGCAACTGTACAGCATTTAGAATTGCTGCAAAAAACCTGACACAATCCAGGATTAAAGATAACATTAAAGTTGTCAAACAGAATTTGTCTAAAACTGACGAGTGTCAATAATCTAAATGCACAAATAGCTCTTTAATGCAGAACAAGAAAATCTTAAACACCAAGGGAATTATAAAAAAACAAAATCAAATAAATGCTAGAATGATTAAACCTCTGCAAATAAGTTTCGTTCTTAAATCTCTGTTTTCTATACTTAGTAGCCTGACCTTCATGGGAGAAAAGACTAGAAGGAATTAAAAATCAGGGAAAGACATCCAAAACTCAAACCTAACTAAAAACACTCCATAAGCCTATTTATTAAAAAGAGAATAAATGTATGTCTAAACTGGATGAAACTTCTTTTTCTTTTTAAGCATTCTGGTTTTGTGAACAGAATCATGTATATCTATTTAATTCACATTGCTCATTTCTTCTCAGAGAGACTTCTGCCTTGCCTCTGTCTTCATATGGATCTGTATTTTCATTAGTTACAAACTATAATTTTTGGAGCCCTTACGCTTTCTGCAAAGTTTTATTAAAATCAGCCAGCAGTTTTGACCAGGCAGCAGCAATGAGCAAGGGCCTGAAGGCCAGATGTGCAGAGTATGAGCAATGAAGCCTTCATTCCTTACTAAATGATGCTAAAAATCAGGTCATGCAGAAGCAGGAGCAAGTCCCTTTCTACTTTCTGCAAAAGCTGTAATATGGGTCTGTACTGAGCAAAAATCTGTGAAATGAGCAACAAGTGTGATAGTCTCGGTAAACAAAACCAGGAGAAGAAACAGCTTTGTGTCCTGCTTAACTTGCCCTTTGTCAGGCAGGTTGCTGTTGTGATGCTGACTGCAAGCAAGTAAGCCTATTAGGCTTCAAATAATAGGCTTATGCTGTTATCTGAAAATATTTGTGTGGATCAAGCTCTCAAATAGTTCCAAGGGTGAAGATTTTTATTAAGAAGCCCTTTAGGCATTGAACTAGCAGCTTTGCCCACAGTCACAACATGTTGCTTAAACTGAACAAACCAGCACCTTGCCTTGAAACCTGCAGAGGAAAAACTGCATTGAACGAGGGTGTGCGGGGGGAAGGCCATTGCTTTACCCCAACAGCAAAGCTGCATAGAACCACTGTTTTTAAGTGTTGCTATTTCATGGAGAGTTATAGGATGAGTATCATGACCAGAAAGAACAGAGATTTACTCATCATCATTCTGCTGATGTAGTTATGTGTGGTTTTTTCCTTCAGATTGGGTTTAATCTGTTGCAAGTAGGAAAAATAAATCCTTAGTTCAGGATATAAGCAAAAATAGGATAGGTAATTCTAGCAACAGATATTCTTAAACATCAGAGACTACACACAACAGAGGAGGTTACCCGTAAATCAGGACTTTGACATCAGGCAAATAATTACTAGGAAGAGTTATCTTCCAAACAATTATAAGGAGGATTTGTTTGGTTTCTTCCTATGCTGTAAAGGTTGAATAAAGAGCTTTGATTTTTCAGTATCTCCCACACAGTTGAAGCTCTGACTGGCAGTTTCCAAAGGTAAATGGCAATTTCTACTTATCTCAGGGTGTTTTAGGTGCTAATTTCAATATGATTTTCCTTCAAATGAAAACGTGGATCCCATGAGATGTTTCTTTATGCCTGTGGAATCTCATTCCTCTTGTCACTTCTGGGCGTTCAAATTGACCATATACAAAGTGAAGAATGACATTTTTACTTCTTGAGGTGACGAGGTAACAAGGAATAGAGTTTTATATTGCTTTTGTATCTTCTGAAGAACTGTATAGTCACTATAATTTGTTTATTTATGTCCATTCAACTGATGTTAATTAAATTGTCTGAATCTGCATTTGAAAAATTTTAACATCTCTTGGATCCAAACAGTGTATTAAAAACATAACAAACAGCAGCAGGAAGATAATTTCATCAAAAGCGTTTCTTCCTTGGTTTGTTATGATATTGTCAACAGTTCTTGATGGAATTACTTCCTTACATCTTCCTTCAGCCCATATATCACTATGTTCCATAGACTGAAATGTAATTAAAATGAATGCTGTTTATCTGCCTCATGCACAAACACATCTGTACATTCCAAGAACACAATACCTTTTCTAGTTGGATATTTATTATTTTATTCAAGTAACACCTGCCTAAATTCCATTCTGCAGAGTTCCTCCTTCTGATTGGTGATGCATTCTATTATGAATTTCGAGCTAGTTAATGCCTTTCTGCTGTCCCCATCATGTAAGATTAAGCATTGTATTCAGAAATAAGTGGGAACCAGAAGGGGTTCTGACAAAGAGTTATTCAGATCCTGAGGTGTGGGTATGCAGGTTTTGTGAGGTATATATAATTATCACAAGAAATGTAAATCTTCCATCAAGTCATATTTTCTCCTGCAGGCTTTAAAACTAAATTATTTCTTAAAGCACTTATTAAATGCTTGGAAGAAGAAATATGGAAATACATTGACCTTGCAAAAATGCATTTTGCTCTAATTGTGCTCTTGGGCTAGAAGTAATTTCTGTAGTAGGATATAATTTTATAATTGGAACTTCTTATAAAAAATATTCAAATGTGAAATAAAAAAGTCCTCCCAAAATGATACTGCATTAAAGCAGATCCATAAATGTATTGCTATTCTTTTCAATTGTAAACAATTTTCCTTAGAATGTGCTGAATGCATCCGTTTTGAAATGTTCATGACATGATTTTCTATCCATGACCTCAGGGTAATTCAGGATTGACGCTTCAGTGGTCACCTTGTTTGGGTATGACAGGTAATGCATTACACTTGCTGAGGAAAAGGTGGTGAAGTATGAGTCGAACTGGCTATGTCTGCATTTAGCTATGAGGATAGAATAGCTATAATGAAATTTATAACCCTGCAAATTTCTGGTTTGATTCAAGGCCTGAGCTTTTGCTTTCACAGTCTGCGGTTTGAAACAAAGTATTGATTTTATGAACTCTGTGCCATCTTGAATCTGTCTGCGAAGGGTCAGTGTAGCTGCTTTATGAATAATGAGCAGCTGAGCTCACAGTACAAGATTTAAAACGGATTAATTCATGATGAATTGAACTTTGAAGGAGAAAGTTTGCTGGCTGATATATTGGTGCGCTAGTGAGGAGTTGCTTTGAGTAAAACAGTCCAATTATTTTCTTATCTTTTCTTCGTAATGAGCTGAGAGATCATTTCTGTTCTCAAAAGTCAATTAGAGGAGTAACTATAAAGTCTTTATTTTAGGCTGAATCTTGCCTTACTCTCCTGAAACATGTCCTGAAATATGGGTGTCAGAGAAGATAATTCATGGCAGCAACCTGGACTGCATGTTAATACTGACTTTACTGGTGTGCTGTAGAGAAGCAACATCCACCTCCATAGAGCGTGTTGTGGAGGCAGATTTATGCATCGCATTTCATGTTTTATGGATTTTACATGTCTGGGGCTAGCTTAAGCACAGACTGATGGTCAGTGAATTCTGTTTTCCTCTTGCAGGGCTTAACTTGTATGAGTAGAGTGGGGGAAAATGTACTAAGTTCAAGCTTTCTACTGTGGGCATCTGTTTTAAGCTCTCTACATCTCTTGTATCTCTCCAGTCTTTCCTGCTTACCCTTTGGATGTACCTGCTTTTGTCTGCTGACTCGGGGGCTAGATGCCAACCGTTGATTCTGTAAATTGCATTTAATGTGGATGCCTTCAGCTTCACTGACACGTGATTATCTTACACCCTGGGTAGCTGCTCTGTTCATAGTTGGCTAGGTTTTGGTATTTTGCTTTTTTTAGACCACTGCTGGCTAATTTAAATAACTATCTCACGTAACTGAGAGTGTCCCAGCCCTAGCCACCGCAGTAGTGTACTAGCATCTCATTTGGCAAACATGGAAGTAGGCTATAGTAATCAAAGCAATTACTTGTGTTTCATTTCTCATACCTCTACTGTTTCTGTGAACAACTGTGTAGAGACATTCAGAGGCATTAAGAGAGGGACATGGAGACCTGCATCATCTGAGGATTCAGTCACATAAATCAGCCAGCTATGTGCAGACAATGGAAGGGGATAACACCTTTGCTCATCTTTGATCTGCTCTTAATATGGATTTCTAGATCCTCGAACACACATTCAGGAGTTAAGTTTCCTTTCAGCCCTGAGTCTTACTCTTTCATCATGATCTCAGTTATCTGATTTGTCCTCTAAGACCATTCTCTCCAGCTGCAGAAATACAGCTAGGCACTGCCCTGTATGTACCCACTATAGTAATGAATGATTTAGAAGTGTTTAAAAGTGTTTACACATTTTGAAAGCCCAGAGTTGCTATAAAAAGCAAGTGAAGGTTGTTTTGCTAACTGTGTTTATTTAGATTCCCTGAATCCCAAATCCATACACGAGTCCCTGTGGAAATGTGAGTTCCACTGGC
>NW_010164274.1:58799-64558 GCF_000695765.1 Mesitornis unicolor | reverse complement strand
GCAGGAATGTGACTGAGGATTTCTCATTCCTAAGCAAGACACACAAAGACTGTAGGTCTACTACTGTGGTCTAAAGCGTTTCATGTGAAGTACAAAACGTGACAAATAAAGTGCTTTTTTCATTTAGAGCTACAAAGCTCCCTAGATAGAACAGTTATTCTGATTAAATGACTGCTTTAAGAGGAAAGCTTTTAGTTTTGTTTTCTAGAGTTGTGTTCTGCAAGCTGCAGTTCCTGCTTCTGCTTGCAAAAATCAGTAATGACCCAAAGAAAAGAAGGCCAGCAACTTGGCAAACTGTGCCAAGGGCTGGATGTGTTGAAACAATCATACTTTTCCAGCAGACTCGATAGTACATTGATTAGAGCCTTGCTGCATTCATATGTCTTATGATCTGCTTGTGAAAAGCTTTTTCATTTGCATACTTAGGCCACTTTGGCTGGAGGCACTCTCAAAAATTAATGAAGTACACCAAAGTTGAAGCAAATTCCAGGCAGTGACCCAGCTTATCAGTATGGTGGACTTCACTGAGCTGGCAAGTTTAAGGGCTTGTAAGAAACTGCTGAAAATAGAAACGGGAAGAGTGGAAGGAGCAATCACTGTGGTTGGGTGCTCTGCCATGTCTTGTCTGCAATTAGAGACTGCTTGGATTTTCTGAAGTAAGTACTGTGAAATGAGAATATTTTAGGTATCCATGGAGCTAACACATATTGTTAGTACTGCTTCCTCTTGTCATGCACCTCCAGCATTCACTGCTCTCCCAGTGCAGTCCATTTTGTATTTTCAGCCATCACACAAAACATCTAGAAAAATTTGTTGCATATTTCTGCAGGTCTTCATTATGTAGGGTAAGATCAAGTATTTATCTGTCTTGTTTCATTGCATCTTTGCCCTCACACTGTGTTGCTTGCCCATTTGCTGTGTGAAATAATGTCTCATCCCATATGAGATATTCCTCATTTGGCTCATATACTTCAGCATGCAAAGTCAGAATTGGATTTTTTTTTCACTTAAAAAAATACTTGTGGAAAGCAAACACAAAAGTGTCATGAGCACATCTGAGTGTAATTTATCGTTCCATTTGAGGGAATACTTGTGGGAATACATTTATAATCTCTGTTCAGCTCTACACGTTGAATTTAAGCACTGGGTATTTTGACTTTAGACACCTTGCTATTTCTAGAACTATGCAGAAGGAAGGTCAATGAGAGGATTATTGTGGAGAGATCTTTTCAGTACTGCACACTAGTGAAAACAAGACAAAGAGTGATAGTGGAGACAAACCAATTGTGTAGATAACAAGTGGTGGATACCTCAACTTCATGGAGTATTTTATATGATCAAGCAGTTCGAACTTCATTTGAAGCATCTGGAACAATTCGTAGAGCACTAAAATTTGTACAATGCTCATAGCCACCTTTGACAATTAGGGACAATGTGGAAGTGATTGTATTTTCCAGCAGAAGTGTTATTTCTTGCTTCAAAATGGGCAAGAACTCTTCAGTTTTGTAAGATGCAGGTTAGAATTAGAGGATGAGTTTTAGCTAGTGCAAATAATCTCATAGGCACACCTACTGCATCAAAGAAAAATACAGATCCCCTGAGCAGAAAAAAATATTGGTAATGTTACTGCAAAGAGCCTGGGGAAACTCAAAGAGCGTGAGGTGTGTTTCTGAATAAAGACTGTAGCACAGTGGCCATAAATCTAGCTGAACATGAAAGGTGCCTGTCACATGGTTGGGCATGCTTTTGCATAGAATCATAAAATCATAGAATACCAGGTTGGAAAGGACCACAAGGATCATCTAATCCAACCTTTTAAGGTTTATATGAGATGAGTCAGCACACTGTCAAGCTGACTCTTAAAACGCACTAATGTAGGGGAATTCACCACTTCCCCTGGGAGGTTAGAAAAAAATTTCTTCTGGAGTTCAGTCAGAATCTCTCCAGAAGCAACTTGTGTCCATTACCCCGTGTCTTTTCCATGTGGCTCCTTGTGAAAAGGGAATCTAGCTTTTTAAAAAAAGCTTTTTAGCTTATTTTTTCTAGCTCTAGTTTTTCTAGCTCTCAAGGTGAGGGAGCCTGTGTAACCTTAGTTGAGTTTTCTTATGTACATGCATTTTCAGGCAATCATGGTTTGGTCAACAGCTTCCCCCAGACTCTAGAGTCCTTATTTTATATAATGTGTAAACTGAGCGTGTTCAGTTTTGACAAAGTTTAGCATTTTATGTGTTCTGTGCTCCTCCTCATGTTGCTCTTATTTTATTATCATACACTATTTGAACATTTTTCTAAAGAGAAAGTAAAGGGCTCTTTTAAGGTGCTTTTTAGTGTAGTGTCTGAGTATCCACAGTTATCAGTTATCATTTTTGCATGCATTGTTTCCATTTTACAGATGGAAAGCTGAGGTAGAGCAATAGAAATGCCAAATATAGCTGCTGTTTTTTGACACGCAGTTTGAGTTGCTGGTAACCTAAATTTTAAGATACCCCTGCAGCATACTATAGGTTCAAAGCACACATTTGCATGCATTACGTCTTTGCAAGTCAGATGCTAAGCTCTAAGGAAAATTAGAAGCACTTTATTGGTGTCCGACTTGTTAAAAATATTGGTTAAAGCAGTCACCTAATGTCTTGTAGGTTGCAGGGAGTCTGGTACACCAGGGGCTTCAATCATGCTTCACATAGTCTCTATTGTTACAGAAAACTTTCAACTTATTTGAAAAATGACAGAAGGTGGCTTGCTTTAATGCAAAATTCAGATTCATCCCTAGAGCAGACCTCTTGTAAGCATTAAATTAATGAAGCGTTTCTAGAGGAAAATTAATATGTGGCTGTGTTATCAAAAACTGTGTTGTTATGTACATTCACAATGAGAGTAGTGACTGCTGGGCTGTTTGCTTGCTCTCTGTTTGCTGATTTCAACCCAGAAGTAGGCAGCACACAGCCGACTGTGCTGAGCTGCTGCATAGGGAGGAACCTTTGGCCAGTTAGCTGGGGAAAAAAAAATAAGAAGGCACTGCCAGGCATGTGCAAACAGCATTTTTGAAGATACCTATAAATTATCCAGATTTGAGGGGACTTCTTTTAGAAACAACAAGATGCACATCTGTAATATGTAGATTACAGTGCTAAATTTCAAGGTTCTTCTCAAGTTCTTCTTGGGATCCAGGGGTTTCTCGTAGAACAGATTGCCAGAACTTGGCAAAACAAGTTATTTTTCTCTTAGCCTCACTCTCCTAGATAGCTGAACTGCATTTGCTGACATTTTCTTTTAAACTTGTCATAAACTCTGTAGGATTAATGAAAAAAAAAAGAGAAAAGTAAGTGAAAGATAAAATGAAAATGAAAGATTAATCTTAGCCAGTATATTAAAACCTATATTAAGTCCCTTAGGTACAGTTTGACAATGAATATTGTTTTCATAAGGTGTAGGAGAAACAAAAATTAGAGTGAGAATTTGCTGCAGGCTACCAATAATAGGTTTTCAATTTCAAGGTGATGCACATCTAATTTTACCAGATTTGTCATATATTTGCTAGTATAAAGGATGAATCATCAATATTTTTTTCCAAATTATAAATAAGGCATCTTTATTATCCAAAAATTATACTGACTCATCTGATAACAACTATACTAGCTAGTCATGGGGAAAGAGGGCTGCAAAGGTGGAAACAGTAAGTGCTGAAAGATAAAAGATTTAGCTGCATGAACAAGTTAAAACAACTCTGGACAAGGCACTAAAATAAGCACAGAACATTGATCTTCATTGCTAAAAGTGTGGCTGATTTGTTGGAGTTTTGTGGCTGTTTTGTTGGAGTTTTCAAATTTTACTATGTATTTTCAAAAGGTTGGTACAAGACATTCCATCAAGTAAGAATCATTTTTCTATTAGTCCTTAGAAAATTACCATACAGGAAAGAAAGAGGTTTTGAATATTCCTGGTTTCTTACAAGCGTACTGAATATTAGCAGAAATTTGGGGGTGTGAAAGCTCCCAGATTTAGAAAACATCTTGAGTACTCATAAGAGTAAAAAAATTCCAGACAAATTACAGAGATGACTCTGAAAGGTCAGTAGTGGAGGTGTCAAAATAATCTTTTATATATCTTACAAGATGGCCATGAGTGTTCCCAGAACCCATTATTAATCCACTGGTGAGTGAGGTATGATGAGTGTGAAACACCACAGAGAAAGGAAACATGATCATAGTCATTTTTGCCTGAAAACTTCAGCTGTAAAGAGCATGTTTATGTTCTGTGAATCAGGTGAACTATTGCAGAATTTAGAAAATGTGAATCTTCTTACAGAGAAAAATGACCATGAAATGATTTAACAAATATTAAAGTAAAATAAAATAACAAACAAACATGGAGAAACAAAATTAAGCCTTGATCTTGGTCCCGAGGCTCTTCTGAGGGTAGACTCAGAAAACTGATGGTCAAGTATTAACCAACATGAATGGCATACATGGAAAGTTCATGTTCCTTAAACTCAATAGATCTCAATTTGGATTTGGCTTACGATTTTTTTTTTTCATTTTTAAAAATATATTTTAATGAGGGCATATTATCTTTTCTAAAACCTTACCATGTTTAATATTATTTATGTTTTTATTCACATTTAAGATTCTCAATCTTAACACTATTATACAAAGTATATTCCCATGTGGCACATAGCAATTGAATAATGGCTTTTAGCATCAATGAAATTCCTTATAACACTCACCAGTGAAAAATACAGAAAATAAAAATTAGTAGTGCTCTAGAGATTGTTTTTAGTTGAATGTGGGCATTCATAATGTAATATTATAATTGCTTAGATATTAAATTTTATTATTAAGTCACGCAAGTGTATTACCTGGCAACGTTGCAGAAGTCAAATTTATTTGCGGTCATTGTACTCAAAGGTGGAAAGTGCAGCACTGTGATAAACTCCTGCCCTCTGAAATATGTTTATCTTGTCACTGAGCTGGCTTACTAATGTGATTTTCTACCTTTCACAAAACAAAGGCAATACTTGCTGCAGTTGCTGTGATACAAGACTTGTGCACTGAACTTTATGGTGCATTGGTACACATTTTGTGCCGTGCAGCTCACTATCACTGCTGTTACTGATTTCTAAAGCCTTACATGAAGAAGTGAACAAGTGAAAAAAGTCTCTCCAACAAGGCACTTCCGGTGGACAGTTCATCCCACAAGCCTGAGACATTTTCAGCCAGGATGAGTTGCCTCCTAGAGGAGCCTGCTTCTTTGTACTGCTTACAGAGGACACCTAGATAGGTAGCTTAAATGAGATACCTAACTTCTATATAGCTGGAACTATAGGAGTTGAATCCCACTGCAAATAATAAAGTGAGTGTTTTTCAAACTCTGTTGCCTGGGAAGAATCCAAAATAAGATTAACAGGTGGATATGCAGCAAAAGTGGGAGTATACTGCTGAATATGGCAATAAGCTAAGAGTCACAATGTAACACCATAGAGAACAACTGTGTAGAGAAAGGTCTGAGAAACACAGATCAGCCTCCCTTCTGTGCAAACCCAAGGTTTTTATCAGAGTAGGTAAATGACACTTCTCTAGAAGTAGCCTTTCTTTCATTTGCATCCTCTGCCTCAGTCTCCCCAAGCAGAAGGTATGACAGCCTGTGTTCCTTTAGAGAACATGTTCTCTGTCAATTCTGGTGACTGTATTGTCAGAGAATCCTGTTTTGATGACATTGCACCCACTAGACAAAGGCTGATGAAAGGAAAATGAAACTTTTGG
>NW_010164274.1:16851-58768 GCF_000695765.1 Mesitornis unicolor | reverse complement strand
CCTGCTGACACTTGATTAGGCTGCAGAAGAGATACTCCTTTTATTTTTCTGTAGCCTGGAAATCCATCAGGTGTTCTCCAAGCTATTAATAATGATTTGGCTAGCAATACCAGGTAGGTTTAATGGGTTTCCCTGCCAGTTTTCTGAATGTGATTGCAATGAAGCATGAAACAACCTGTTTTAATGACTTACACTAGTGCTTGTTTAGACCTAATGTTAATTTTTTAAAAGGCACCTGGGTCTTTCATTAATTGAACAAGCAACCACTTGACAGTGAGTGAATAATTAACTAAAAAGTCTGAAAACTAATATTCATTGTACATTAGGAAGAATTACTGAAAATTTTCTGGCAAACCTCTTGAAGAACAAGTAACTGCATCTTATTGTTTTTGATATGCTTTCTGCCTATTGACGTGCAGTGTGTAAAGCAGATGTGCTCCTTTCTCTGCAGCTGGGATGACAGCAGCTCAGTTAGTAGTGGCCTCAGTGACACTCTTGACAACCTCAGCACAGATGATTTGAACACCACCTCATCTGTCAGCTCTTATTCCAATATAACTGCCTCTTCAAGAAAGAACACACATGCCCAGGTGAGTAGCTTCTAATTGTCATTTCTTGCAAAGCCCTAAAAGCATGAGGGAAAACAGGGAGGAAAAAAAGCAATAATGCCTCTGAAACAACTGAAATATTCATATTTTACAAACTCCTCTATCACATCTGTGTTCAAGAATCCCACGGACCCCACTGAGCAGGGCCCAACACTGACACATGGGCTGATGCCTCAGATGCCCTGATCCCAGGGCATATCCTACTGCTGAAGGTTCCAGCTGGGGAGACCCTGCTCTGCCAACCTTGGGAGAGTCCCCACTGGTCCCAGCCCCAGGAAGCCCCAAACCCCTGCTGCAACCAAGTACAAAGAAAACACAGTATGACTGGATCTGTGATGGGTGGATTTCTACTCACTTTATCCCATTTGTGGAGAGTATCTCTTTCAATAGAGAGTGCAATTTAAAATGATACTTTTCATCTTTCTTGGGAAGAAATACATAGGCTGTACTGTACTTTCCCTGTTCTCTCTGCTGGGAGAAAAGAGGCTGAAGGGAACAGGGCACAGGTGACAGAGCTTCTCTTCTCCCCAGTTAGGTCCAGGAATAAAATGAAAGTGGCCCATGGGCCCACAAGCTGACAATGCATAGTGTCAAAATAGAGTTCTGAGTGGTGTACAGCCACAAGCTATATACATAATACATTTGTGTGTGTGTGTATCTGTGTACATATATATATATATACACAAAGCCCTTGTGTCAGATATCCTAGTATTTCTACCCAGGCCCCCTCAAAATTGCAAGTGATGAAAAAGACAAGCCAGAATGGTTGCAGGACTTGGTTCCCCCCAGAAAAAGAAATAAAACCAGAAGAATTAGTCCCAATAGAAAAGCATTCTCTGGTGTGTCATCTCCTGTTTACAAGCAGGGAATTTAAGAACTGAACATTCAGCATAGGGTAAGAGTTTTTGCCTCCAGTGATTTGATGTCAAGTATTCAGGACACAAGACTGATGCCCCAGTTCCATCTGGACTCATGCAGGCAGCCAGTGCCTGCAATTGAGAGACCTGTTTTGTAGATTTGCAGTGTGGCAGACTGTCAAGAGAGGAAAAACATATATTTGTAATTTCCCCCAGACAACAGGGAAATAAAGTTCCTCTGGGAATAAGATTGCTTTAATCTGCAGTAGGACAGATTTCAGACCAATGTTATATTCATGCTAAGGTACTCACACAGATGCCAGCATTCCTCAGCCCTTACCTTTGCATTTCCCACCCCATCAGGGTCTCCCATGGTTACTAACTGGAGATCAGCCTCTTCTCTTTCCCATCAACAGTGATGGCCAGCTAATCTGACTTAGCTGTTCCACAGCATCATCAGCGTCATCATCATCATCATCATCATGACTGGGAAATCTCAGGCTGACTATTTAATTCTTTGTGAGTGTTTCATCTGAGTGATCTCATATTCTGGATACTCAGCCAGATACTATTTGCAATTTGTTCAGTGATAGACAGAGATGCAACACATGTTCAAATGTTGCTTTACTGCCACAGGTGATTTATGTTATGATTGCTGAGAACAGACCTCTGTCAGGCCTGCCTTCACTAGGCAGATTAATTAGAAAGTAGTGTACTCCATGCTAGCCTGCAATCTCAGCCAGAAGCTGAGATGAACACAATATAGAAGTATTTTGCCAGCTGTTCTCCAGGTGTAGGATGTACTCATGCAACAGTCTTTTTAAGTGATCGGAGCAGTGCAGGCAGGCTATAGCCTGAGGCAGAAACTGCATATTTTGTTGTTGTTTTCTTATTAAAAGAGGATTAACATTGCTTTCCAGATCCCGTAATGGTAAAGAGAGGCTTTTAGAAAGTATTATACTTGTCATTTCTTGGAAATTATGCAATTTGCTTTAAAAATGTATAGCTGTGTTTATAACCATTCATTTATGAGAAAAGTTCTGGGAACATTACACATGTTGTAACAATAAACACTAATGAAAACTCTTTTGAAGGACCTTGCAATATTTGTGTAGATGTTTGCTTGGGCTCTTTTCCCATCAATCCTTCCCCAAAATCATTGCTAGCCTCTCCAAAGCACATATGAAATTATGAAAGTGCAGAAAGCTTTGCATTTTGTACACCTCAAATGACAAATATTCTGTTGGCCATCTAATCAGTATTAATCCTACTTATGACAGCAGTGCCTAGGAAACAGCCACAGAAGGGTCTCTGTGGAGAAGTAGCTGTAGCAACACAGAATAATAAATAGCCCTCCCCTGAATGTGATCCAGTTTGCAGTCCCACTTGGGTGGGCTGCACAAGACTGTGGTGACTGCTGAGACCAGCACCACTTTTTTGCTGTTCAGGAGGGGCAGAGGTAAGCAGGACTGGTGAGGTGCTGATAAGGCTTGAGGCTGAGGTCAGGAGGCTGCAGGAAAACGAAGGAGGAGTGGTTACAGTGAGCAGCCTGTCAGCACAAACAACGCAAGTCTTGTCAAATACGGAGGGTAGGGTCAGTCTCCAGTGTCTCCATTTAAGCCACTTTCACAGCTTCTGTGTTGTCTGTCTTGTTGGGCTGCTCCTTGCAGCACACTCTTATCAGCACACACCAGGGAAAGCAGATGCTGCAGGGGTGTTAAGTCCTTGCTGGGACATCTTCCACATTGGTCTGAGTTTCGTAGCAAGCATGACCCCAGATAGTTACCTTCACCCTGCTTGTGGGCACTGCTTGCGTGAGCCACTCTGCTTTGCTAGCTAATGTAGCTAAAGTGAGTTTCTGGTTAGAAACAATTTGTTTCAGTGGAGACAAACCAGTAGAAAAGCCATCAGCTGTAGCACTGAAAATTTTACTGAAGATGTTACCCTTTCGCACTGGTGGCACAACATACTCAGTGCTGCTGGGGCAATATTCCTAATTTGGTCAGTGGAAAGCTTGGGTAGGAAAAGGCATGAAACCAGACTGAGGTGATTTTAATAGTGTGTTTAGGAATTCCCTCATTCAAGCTTTTAGTAAAAGCTCTCAGCACAGAATTTCAGGAGTTGAGGAGCGGTGAGAGTATCACCACTGATGACTAGAGCAAATTATGTTTCACTTTATTATGGTTTATCTATGAAGGAAAGAGTTTAAATCTTTTGAAAATAAAAGGAAAAAGAAAAATGTCTTCCCAAAATAATGTTTTGTGACCAGGATACTAATGTTTTATAATGGAAGTTGCCATAGCCCTTGCTATGAATAAATCAATATGCTTATCCTCCTCCCCTCCTGAATTTAAGAAATCAGCAAATACTGAAGATGCTGAGACTGACCATTTCTGCTGCAAATCTCTTGTAGCTGAAGACGGACTCGGAGAAGCGCTCAGTTACAGACAGCGAAACTTGGGGCAGCACCGAAGAACTGAAGAAACCAGAGGAAGACTTTGACAGCAGTGTAGACAGCAGTGGCAAGTGGAAAGGCCTTCCATCGGGACTGTCTGAAGAGTCAGAGAAGGGAGGGCAGAAAGCGTCTCTCTCTGTTTCACAGACCGGCTCCTGGAGGAGAGGCATGACTGCACAAGTAGGAGCAACCCAGTCCAGGCAGAAAGCAGGAACGAGTGCGCTCAAGACCCCAGGTAGGAAACTTCTGTAGTTCAGATTACAGCACTGAAAATTAATGTGTTGTACTCAGACTTCATTCATGAGCAGTAAGGAATCTTTAGTGGGCTAAATATAATTAATGGATATTATAAGTGTGTAATAGACATGGGGAACCATAAGCATATTGGGAGTTCTCATAAATGACTGCAAGCCAAGATTGTAATAATATACTAACTTGTTCATCTCTATAAATGTTAGTTTGCTTCACTGCATACTAATAATTTATGAATGGCACAGGAATGTATCCATAATAAAAGCTGTGATTGCATTTTGTTTTACTGTCCTTTTAGTATGTCAACTTCTATTAAGGAATTCTTAAAAATATTTTTGGATTCACCTCTGCCTAATCTTTGTTTTTTAGAAAACCAGGACCTTTGATAATTGAACATATGCATAGAAATGGCCAAAGATTAGAAGTTGAGATAAAAAAATTAACATTCAAGTGAGGGGATTCAAAGTGAGTGTTTCTGAACTAAAGCTGAATTGTCACATTCCAGATACTGTGGGTATTCTAAAGACCACTGTTAAAAGATAAAAACGGTAAAAAATAACTTTTTACACACTCCCTTCAGTGCTAGATGACTTCTCACCTAATTTTGAATGGTCTCTCAGAAGTAGGAACCACTTCTGCTATCCAGTCTTGAAGGAAAAAGTCCAACCTTGGTGGAAGACACCATTATTAAGACCATCTAAGCTATCATTTTACTAGGGAAATATCAGTTCTCTGTAGGACACTTTCTAGGCCTTTGTCACGTCCTGACAAAATACTGCATGAGCATGATTTAGCCCTCAGTTGTGAAGACAACTAACAAAGTTAGAATAAATTCAAATCCTTTGTGAGTTTCTTTTGTTTCTTTGCAATTGGGAACTGCTAAACATTAGTCAGCTTCTAGGCTATGAGATCCCTGAGGAGCATTGTCATGGTCGGTTGTCATATGAATACAGAAACAACACACCAATAAAAGCAAAGGTTTACTGTATGCCAAGCTAAGTTTCCCAGATCTATTTTTCTGAAGATAAGCAGGCAGCCACTGTGCGACTAAGAACTGAGGCCTTAATTTTTCAAGCATATACTAACAGTCTGTCTGTTCGCTGTGTAGGAGTCTGATCCATATCTTAGCATGTGCATGTGTTTGTGTAGCATAAAATGTGCACCAAAAAAAAACGTGAGTTACTTTAGTTCTGATTTGTAGGTGTTGCTCTTTTTTACAGTTTAGTTCCTTGAGAGAAATTAGGCCACCCGCCTCCAAAACTTCCATAATCACTTGAAGAGTGAATTAAAGTGTTGTTACGCTGAATCTGCATTCCTTATAAGAAGCATACAATAGATGCTTTAAGACAAACGAGAATAGAAGAGAAACAGCATTTTTGTCCGCAAAGTTTTTTGTAAAAAATAAAGAGGGTATTTTCTCTTACGATAGAAGAAAATATCTTATTTAAACCTTTATGAATGACACAATAACAATATGTAGAAAAATCTGGTATATATGTACGTGCCTATATAGTACTGAAGACAGCCTCTCAGAAAACCAAAAATCTTGAAAAGATATCAGGGATATGACAAAGACTGTTAACTCATGTAATTGATATTGTTATAAATCAAGAAGATTCATGCCATGATAACATAATCTCTCTCTGATACTTTTGTGTAACTAAACCCAGAACAAACTTAATTATAAGCTAAAAAAATGTAATCAATGAAAACCAAAGATCTCAATAACTACCACTAATTTCTACATGCATAATTAATGTCATACTTCTGGAAATGTTAATTACCTGCCATGTTTTGTTTTCAAGTATTATTTCTTATATATAGAAATACTATTAACAGAACAAAAAAGCCAAACAAAATTCCTTATGGTCCATTCAGGATATTTTTCTACATCTGTGCACTGCAGGTATATATGAAACTGGGAGTTCTCAGGAGAATTTCAAGCTTTTAGTACTCAATGCTTACCTATGCACGTGGTACTGACTGCTGATGAGGTCTAAAGATCAAATAGGTCTGTTTTCTTAGGCTAATATTTATATTTGTGTATTTTACCATTTTGAAATTGTAAACATGTAGTTTTAAAATTACTTATTGAGACATTACTACCTAAACATGAGTGACTTTTTCTAATATGCTCTTCTTTAGGAAAAACAGATGATGCAAAAGCTTCAGAAAAGGTGAAAACTCCCCTGAAAGGAGCCTCCATTCAGCGCTCTCCATCAGATGCAGGAAAAAGCAGCGGCGATGAAGGAAAAAAGCCTCCCTCTGGCATTGGGAGATCAACTGCTACAGGGTCTTTTGGATTCAAGAAGTCCGGGATGGGCTCTTCTACCATAATCACCACAAGTGGCGCAACTATCACAAGCGGGTCAGCAACTCTAGGAAAAATGCCAAAATCTTCAGCCATCGGTGGGAAGTCCAATGCAGGGCGGAAGACAAGCTTAGATGGTTCGCAGAACCAGGATGATGGCGTCCTGCACATGAACTCGAAGACGACTCTGCAGTATCGAAGTTTGCCTCGCCCATCAAAATCCAGTGGCAGTGGGATCCCCGGCAGGGGCGGCCACCGCTCCAGCACCAGCAGCATCGACTCCAACGTCAGCAGCAAGTCTGCGGGTGCTGCTGCCACCAAACTGCGAGAACCAAGCAAGATCGGCTCCGAGCGGTCCAGCCCTGTTACCATCAACCAAACGGACAAAGAAAAAGAGAAGGTGGCCGTGTCTGATTCTGAGAGCGTCTCTCTGTCCAGTTCCCCCAAATCCAGTCCAACTTCGGCAAGTGCTTCTGGAACACCAGGACTTAGGCAGCCAGGATCCAAATACCCAGATATTGCCTCACCCACATTTCGGAGGTTAGTGCTTTTCTATGAATTCCTGAAGTTGCAGTATACAAGGCAGGGACTTTCAAAGCACTAGGCAAAAAGCCTTTTCAGAGTATATTTTGCCACAAACAGAGACAACAAAGTTAAAATAAAATAAGAGAGTAAAATTTTTTCTCACAACGCAATTATTTCTCTAAGATCTAAAGACCTCCCCAGACCTGAAAGGGCTGTTCTTTAAGCTTTGAGCATTGTACGTATATTCCCATAACAACCATTTGAAGACTAGAGTAAGTTGGACTTGATGATCCTTATGGGTCTTTTCCAACTGGAAATTATCTATGATTCTAAGTTTTTATTGAATATTCAGACACATAAGAAGTTCCCCCTCAATACTCTGATAAACCCCGAAAGGGAAGAAGGATGCCACATTCGGCACATTCTGTTACTGGAACAAGCGATGCCATAGCCTGGTTGGAGAACTGAAGAGCTCTATAAATCAAATATTTGCTTTCACGTTGTTGGCAGCTCCAGCTACCAGCGCTACATTATCTTAGCAGCTTTGTTACATCTTTCATCACAAACATTAGCAAAGCTAAATTTCAATTGGAAATGCCCTATTGTAACGTTTCTGGAAGGATAAAACTGAATGAAATATGATTTGGGATGGAGCATTTGCGCTGTTGGAGAAAAAGCCAATAGTGCCCTCTTGTGCCTAGTTACCAAAACAGCATCTCCAGGCTGAAGGGGAGATGCAGCTGATTTTTGTGGGCTTGGTAATATGTAAAATAGATTTTCATGTTATTAGCCATGCTTACTTTACATCACATTAAGTTTTGCATTTATTTCTTATTACTTTATGAGCTGCATCTTAACTGCAGCTTAAAATGTTTCCAGTAAGACATTAAGTCATCACATGACTTTTTATTTCCACACTTTTAGAGGGTTTTTTTTTCATCATCACTGTAGAATTTTCTTCTATAGAATTGCTGGAAGCAGTTATGTGAAATACACGTCTGTCATGACTGCCCTTGGAGGCAAACCGAGCCCATCTAGCTCCGGTGCAGTTTATTCTGTCTGAATGGCTGCTACATAACCGATGACCGCACGAACAGCTGTGCAAAAGAACAAGAGGGAAATTTTACACTAATACTTAGATGTTTACTAAACTATGAAGGATTTTGAAAGTGTTTGTTGCAATCTTCTTAACTGATTTGACAAGTGAAGGGTTTAAAAGCTCATGACTTAGCTGTGGGAACGCTTAATACCCGAATTTGGGTGAAAGTGTAATCTGTTTATGCACTAATAAGCCAAAAATGTGCTTACTTTACCTCTCTCTGGGAGGGTCTGTATGTGCAAAAGGCACATCTGAGCAGGAGTGAATGAGAGCTGTTGCTAATGAAACAAACCCTGATTATTGTGATATGGTTAAGTGAAATTAATTTTGTGATGCGGTTGATCAACTGAGTAGGCATGATTGTAGTAGTGGTAATTAAGAATGTGTAGTTTGGCTCTTAGGATGTTGCGCCATGAATGTTTAATGCGGCTATCAGTTTCTCTAAAGTTATTTGTTTTACATTTAGGTTGTTTGGTGCCAAGGCAAGTGGTAAAGCTGCCTCTGCACCCAGTACTGAAGGTGTGAAACCCACATCGGCAATGCCCAGCCCTAGTACCACATTGGCACGGCAAGGCAGCCTGGAATCGCCATCCTCGGGCACAGGCAGCATGGGCAGTGCAGGTGGGCAAAGTGGTAGCAGCAGCCCCCTCTTCAGTAAACCTTCGGACTTAAATGCAGATGTTGTAAGCTTAAGTCACTCCTTGGCTTCCAGTCCCGCCTCAGTGCACTCTTTCACATCAGGTGCTCTTGTGTGGGCTGCAAACCTGAGCAGCTCTTCAGCGGGCAGTAAGGACACACCAAGTTACCAGTCCATGACTAGCCTTCACACCAGTTCCGAGTCCATTGACCTTCCTCTTAGCCATCATGGCTCTCTCTCTGGACTGACAACAAGCACTCAGGAGGTTCAGAGCCTGCTCATGAGGACTGGAAGCGTCCGATCTACTCTTTCGGAAAGGTGAGCTTGCCTATAGATACAGTGACCACGAAACCAGTGAGAGGCAAAAGGACAGGAGTCAAAAAAACGAACCCTCCACCTGTTTTCCTAATGGGACACTGTTTAATTAGCAGCTTAGTCCTTTATGTAAAAAAGAAAGGAAGGAAGAAAAGAAAGCTGAAAGGCATTGGGCATGGAATCAACTGCCTTTTAAGGTTTTACAAGCACTTTTTCCATCTTGTGAAATTTTTTTCCTTCTCTTGTTCTGGAGAACAACCAGAAAAAAGAGGAAAACTGTCTAATTAAGGGCAAATCTGAACAGCCACTCCTGCATGCTGGGTTTACCTGCTGTCCCAGCAATTCGCAGCTCCAAAGCTGTATCACTGCCCTCTTGCTAACAAAGCTTCTCCAGCAGTGGGACCCCACCAATTTTCTTCCCATTAGCTAAAGGCAGAGCTGGTGGGCCCCTGCCTTCAACTGACCAGTCATGCCTTAAAATTCCCAGTTCTGACAAGCTGCTTCTTATATGGTAATCATTACACAGTTCCTTACTAAAATGCAGTTTCACTGGCAGGGAGACAGTTTATAAGATGAGCCCTTCACTGGATGCACAGTCCTGCTGAGTGTCTGCAACAGACAGGCAAAAAAAGAAAGGGCTTTCCTTTGTTTGCTCTATTAAAGAACTTTTTAACATGTGGATATTTTACCATTTAATTTATAATATACAGTGGTGCATTCACCCTGGCACAGTTCTAGCATGATTTTTTTTAAAAATTCTTTTCTTGTGTGTGCATGAAATATTTATTTGACTTTTCCAAGAGAGAAAAAATAAACTTTGCTAGGCGGTAAGTAATTTTCTCTTCCTGTGAAAATTTTCAAGACTTGAAAATGAAACTCTTATCTCACATGGGGACTGAAAAGTCGATACTAAATATTTCATTAGCCTTTGATCCAATAATAGAAAATTTTATTGAGTCAGAAATATTTAAAACTTTTAATGGTTACACTTAGTTGTTTAGAAAATACAAAAGTATTTGAAGGAAAAAAGATCTTTTTTGTATACGTGTGAAAAATATACAATGTTAAGAACTTTTTTCCCCTTTATATAAAGCCCAAGATTTTTCAATACTTATCCTTTCCATGGAAAGATTTCACTTTCAGTGAATCAGCATTAAAAAACAAACAAAAAGAAACAAAACCCTAAACAACTCTTTGCCAAATCTAGATGGAAACTCTCCACACATTTCATTCTCTTACGTTGCGTTCATAAATATTACTATATCAGTGAAAATCACACATTTTACTAATATTATTATAACACTATAAAACATATGTGTGTACCAATATAATGTATTGTAATAACAGTAGCTAAAAATACACTGACACGAGTAATTTGTAATTTGCGCTATGCCTTTAATTTTTAAATAGTAATTTGCATCGTGTGCCATGAACTGAATGTAATATTTCTTAGAAATTTAATTATTAATATTTATCTTATAAAAACCTTCACTAATTTTTAGTGCTACATATATGCATGGTGAGGTCAATAGGATGATGTGGAAGAGTATGAATTTATGCCAAAGATCATATTTATACGGAGGATGTTAAACATCACATTTAAAATGTTAATGATTTGGCATAAGCTCCTGAGCAACCCCCACTACTAATACTTTATGTATTTGTTCAGTGACTTAATTTCAGTGGTTCCAAATACTTTGCCTTTGGCAATATTTTTACGTTTCAGATTTGTCCATATGCGAATATTATGACTGAGTCCAAAGAGAGCTGTTTATCATGTTGATCTGGTCTCAAAACAAATATATGTACCTAGAGAAAAATAGTATCCGTTCTTGAATTAAAGCCCCAGTAGGGTTTTTGCTGTTAGGTTTTTCTGAAAGGCCTGTTGCAAGTCCTGTGCTATTTCTAAACAGTTTTATACAGTAAAACCTACACGTAGCAAAGTATTTTCTCACAACAAAAGCGTTGGTGTACAGTGTTAGAGACAGATATGTTTGGCAACAGATTATGTCCTTTTTCCTTTGTAAACTCAGATTATAGTTAAGATGCCTCTGGCAATATGAGTTGTAGCCTGGCATGGCACAAGAAATTATCTTCAGAGAGGCTTATTCTTTTTCTTCAGTCGCTCCAGAGCTTGCAAAATGCTGAATGAGCAGTCTGTATAGTGAGATATACTAATGTGATGTAGACAAAAAATCAGAAAGACAGAAAGCACAAAATGAGATACGGCTAACAAGCAACATAAAGTCTATGTAGAGAAAGCCCAGGGAAAAGTGAAAAAGAGAGAGCTAATAATAGATGTTACAAACAAATATGATTTCACTGAAGCATTAACCCCAATTTGATAGTCAAGCATCACTAATGGCAAGCATGCTAAGAGGAAATGAAAAGGTTAAAGATTACTCCAATTTACTGGTCCTGATGAACTTTTCCCTGCTTCAGACATAGTCTGAAATAGCCATGCAGTTGCTAGAACTGAAGAAGAGGTTTCAAAAGGTTGATGCTGAGGAAGGAGTGAGGAGGAGGACTGGGGTGGAGGACAAGGAGATTATGGACCAGGTCACCTTGCCTCAGTTCCTGGAAAGATACAGAGGATGTTAAGCAAAATGGGTTAAGTAACAGGTAACATGGGATCAGTCATTAACATCCTTTTAAATAGGACTGATTTCATTAATTTGCAGGAAAACAAATTCCTGAACAAAAACCTGAACTTGGTAAAGCTTTAGGAGGGATTTCAAATTACATTATCATAAGCAAGTGAGGGAAATAAAGTGCTTGATTGGTTGGAAATGAGTTATCAGATACTAGTGATCAATGTTTTATTAGCCTGAAGGGATAAAACTGGGCAGGATATATTTGCACAAACAAAATGGAAAATGATGAGTCTATTTTGCAGAAAGGAGACAGTGTCTATGGGGTTGTAGTGCCACTGCAGGGTAAAGCATTTTCCCAGTATTTTGAAAATGAAAGCATCATGTGTAAGACTGAGAAAGTAGTTATCTCATGCTACTTTTTTAATGTTAGCCTTTAAGATGAAGGCTTTAGGACATCAAGTTTTAAGAAAGATTTGGTGCAACTGGAAAGAACCCAGAACATGATACCAAAATCTTAGGGCACCTCTATGTTTCCTACTAAGGGGAGCAGACCTTGGCTGCCTCCAAAAAAGTGATTACCTTTCATGGAGATAGCAGGTCTGCAAGCTCTCTGCCACATATACCCATGTATATCTGCTATGTTTCAATCCCTCCAGGGATGATCAGACATTGCCCATATCCAGTCTTCAGGCAAGCGCCTGAAGCAAGCCCACCAAACAACAGTAGGGCAGAAACACAGAGCTCCCTGTCAACTGCTATATTCATACAGTGTCAGAGTTTACTCCAGCCAAATTTTATGTAATTCCATGAAATTCTTTTGCATTGTAATAACCAGAAAATGGGTTCAGTAACTACTAGCAAAATATTTACCTTTTCAGCAAAACTTGCGTCTCCCGCAGGACTCTTGCTGGTTTTGCAGTATTTATTTAGACAAGTCTACTTCTGTTGTTACAGCCCTGTAACTCCCTATGTGAGAAGGGACTTGTATTTTGGCTTACAGCTATTTAGAGGTATTAAAATAAATCATATAGGTACTTATACTCCAAAATAAAACTATCTACTGGGGTTAATTAGTGAAATATCACTGCTTTAATTGATAAAATTTTCCAAGTGGACACATCACCAATGATTCTTTTGAAGTCTTAATTGCTGCTGGGCACTGCAAATTTGTGTCTTTGTTCTGCTTGATCTGAGTGACACAAGCAAGGGATGCATAAAAAAATACAGAAATATAGGAATTAACAGTGGTCTCATTGGTAATAATGGCTGCATTTTAAAATTGGCAGAGTGGAAGTAGTTTCTAATTACATGACTGGCTTGCTTTGGCTTATTTTAAAAGAATGTTTAGTTTTGAGGGCCATGATCTCTTCAAGACTTTCAATTGTTTTAAGTTGTCATCATAGTTGATGGTTGTGGTTTTAAGGTATGAAACAGCACATCATATATCAGATTTTCTTGTGTGCTCAGCCGTTTGTGGAAACTCATTTATAAGATCCATATCATCTTGACGCAGCCTGCACTAGACCTCCCTAAGTGCTTCTTAGCTTGCAATAATTTGTTTCATTCCCTAACAGCTCTGCAACAGTAGATATAGCCCAAAGATATGGCCCTGTGGCCCTTTCCCAGGTTAGCCTGAACACCAAGGGCAGGTAGGAACCTGAGAACTGTAAGGCTTCCTGTAATTTCCCCCAGCAAACTTGCAGATAGTTTCAGCAGTGCAAAATAAACAAAAGGGAATGGAGTTATGGTAGGCTTGATAACTTCAGCCTACATCTGCATGCATCATCCTGCAAGACTGCTTTTGGCAATCAACATGGCAAAAGAAAACATCAGGAATATTACAATATTCTCAGCCTCACTTTATATTGGAATATGTTTTGAGCCAAAGAGACAGTTTTCCATAGATGCATTGATTTTTTCAGGAAAGGATCAACTTTTTTCAAATAATTGTTAGAGATCTTTTGAGCACTGAAGTTAAGCTAAAAGCTAAAACCTGACATCACTGCATGTTACAGTTCAGTTCTATTTAGCTGAAGTCCAGTTTCTGTAGAATTAACATACCAACTTCTTGGCAGATGAATGCTTTCAGATACTAAAAATATATGAGACGTTATGGTTCTGAATTAATAGTTACATAGAACCATCATTAATGGTTTCATGCAATTTTCTGATATCTAGGCACACCTTTAAAAACAAAAATGAAGGTTTGCTACATTCACTTTTATGTGGTTGCAGTAACTCCATGCTCATGTGGAGGCATATTCACCCTGTTTCATTTGAGTATCTGAATTAGAAAGTTTTTTTGCAAAATCCTATGGTCACTATTAGCATATTTGTCTGACTGACTTACAACTATTTGCTTGTGGATTGCTTAAAAGGAGAGTGATTGGCTCCTTTATTTTTAGATAATCTGCTATATATTATTTTGAAATACATAGAACTTCAGGTTAAAGTAACACTAGAGAATGTACTGTTCATTAGGATGTTTAAAATATTTGCAGAAGAGACTGGGTTTGTTATGATCATGTTTATTTGTTTTGAAATTTAGAGGTGCATAAAGGTACATAAAGGACCCATTCTTCTCTGTAAGGAACTAAAACCTGCATGAATCATGCATTCAAATGTATGTTCTTGTTTTACCACCCATTCTTGGTCCTGTTAGGTATGTTGAGAGCAAAATGTTGAAAATTTGGTTCTCTGTCTGACAGAGGACTAATCTCACATGGACCATGATAGCTGGGCCTATGCTGAAATCTTGCTAAGTTTCTCCTTCCATTTGCTTTCTCCCCAAGGCCCTGAATAAATGAGTAAAATTGCCTATAAAATTTCCTGGTGGTAAGAGGGGTTTTCTTCCATTAGATTGAACCCTAATAGCAATGGATTGTTAACACCAACAGTATTTTCACTGCCTTTACCTACCTGGATCAAGGTTATGTGACAGTGGGGTGTTCAGCACCCCTGGCACAATAGAAAATGACCTCTAGTAATGGTGTGAGAGTTTTCCTGGGTAGGAAAGGTCCTAAGTTACTGTTGGTTCTCAGAGGTATGATTATGATAAGTAATACAGAAACTTTCTAAAGCCATTTCACTATTTAATCCATATGGCCACACTAAATTATGTTCTTAAGGGAAAAACACTGCAACACTTACTTGATAACAACTAGTTCAAGTTCAACCCACACTAGTCAGGGACTGAGCTACCAGGTCTTTATGAGAAAATGCTCAAATGACACTTGATTTGAAGGAAGGCTAGTGATCACCTTCCTAGTGATGGGGTTTTAATTGGGAAAACTCCAGCCATAGAGCTCAAGTGATCAGCCACTCTGCCACTGTGTGTGCATGAATATGGAACAATATTGCTCTGGTGCCACTCTTCATTGTCCCCACCATCGCCTCACTGTGTGAGCCCCACCGCAACAGAAAGCCAAGAATCTGTATATTTAGCACGTATTTCTACATGCAGAGCTGTCATTTGGCTTCTGGCAAGGCCATGCTGCCTCTTAGCAGGTGCCACAACCTTCATTTCTTTTGGAAATGTATTGGCATATCGTAGGCAACTGTGAAAAATAAAGATTCACACTGTGACCATATGATTCTCACACAGATTGCAGGGTGAAGCTGTAGGAAGGTTAGAAATGGTAAGGAAGGACTTCTTTCTGACTTGGACATTCTCCAAATTACTATTGACCCAGCCCAGAGCATGTCTAGAAGAAAAATGAATGTGCAGCAGTCCTTGTCCTATTGTCACCTCCAATGAGTCAGGAATTTATCATGAAAGATATATTAAAAAGCATTAAATGACCTTCTGTTATACACACACATCTAAACCTTTAAAATTTGTAATTCTGAACAGTCCTGTTTACTGTGTATCCTTAGGGATTTTTTTTGTTTTAACAGCATGCAGCTTGACAGAAATACACTACCCAAAAAGGGATTAAGGTATATATATTTTTTGAGCATGACTGCTGATCTTCTGTTTTTCTGTAACTTTTTCTACACTATCTTTCCTTTTCTTTCTCTTTTTGTTCATCATGTTTACAACAGAGTTTTTGGTACTTAGACACAAAACAAAAAATGTAGATTTTAACAATGGACTTTTTCTTTCCAAGTCTGCCCAGTAAATAATTTTCTTTACAAGATATGTCATGAAAAGTGAATACTTTAAAGGGTAGATAGATTCCTTATGCAATGAATCTTAAAAGGCACTGAATACTGGAGAGCTAAACGAGACAGAACAAGATACTTTAGCAATTCAGTGGGACTAATTGTTGAAAATACTATCAGGAAAAACAAGGTTTTAGAGGTGGATCTAAACTTGAATTCTAAAGGCAAACACTCATGTAATTTGAATTGGAGATCTAGTAAAGGGTAAGGCTAGAAAATACTCCTTTTAATATCCAAGATTTGTAAGTATAAAACAAGCCCTGCTCCAGCCAGTCTTCTTGATCTCTATCCAGCAATACTCAGAGTCGAACTTTGCTACTAATTCCCCACTAATTAGAGCTGTATTCATCACAGCAAACAGCAGTCATCTGCCCTTTTCTGCACTCCATGGTTAAAAGAGGGGATCATTAGGTAACTTGTCTGATCTCATGGAGCATCGCAGCCTGTCTCCCTAATCCAGGAAGGAGATTTGGCAAGCAAGGGTATATGTGCATGCACACAGACACTATGCAGCCTTCCAGTCACGGAAATCACACAGTTAAACCTTTTGAGTTATTGATTAGTATTTTATGAAATTTCAAGATAGTGCTAAAGTGTTGCCACTAGGTAGCACCTTCTGCTCTTCTGCACTGTCTGTTCCTTAAAAAGAATTTAATCTAATTTGCCATTATCCCAAAACAATCACTTTGGATTGGAAGAGAATGGAAAACGTGGAGGACATGAAAGAAGCATAAAGTGAACCCTGCAAGGGCACCGTGGGATAACTGAGGTTTGCGGCTGTACAATTATAATGGTAGCTGAAAGCTGAAAGTGAAATAGAGTGGGAAAACCACTCGTAGGCATATAATCCTGGTTGGTATCCCAGAAAGACCATCATTTTGATTTAATGTGCAGAGATCCCAGACCAAGACCCAGATCCTGAATTCTCGTTTTGCCATCTTGCTGATCTGATAACTGCTGGGTAACTCTGCTCTACCACATTTATAAGCAAAGACCGTAGCTGTCTTTTTGAAAGGAGAAAGGAAGTAAATATTTAATCAGGACAAGATGTTTTAATGCCGTAAAATATTGTACAAAACCCCAAGCACAACATGACAACTTACATGTTCATTTAATCTGCTTTCTAAGCAGAAATACTTATGCCTTGCAAGCCTGAAGCCAGAGAATCAAAAGCCCTTTCTGCTCTGCTGTGAAGGGAACACTGATGGCTCGTGACAGTGGTGAAGAAGGTGCTCATTTCTCAGCAGGAGATTGTGTTGAATGAAGCAGGCTGTTGCAGACATTGCTGAAAACAATCTCTTGATTAAGATGCACACTGCCTGCACATTTTAATGTTTAACCACCACCAGAATTGCCCTTCTTCCAGCCCAGACAAGAGAGACTGGGTCAGTGAGTTACCAGTCCTCCCTCTTAGCCCGTGTGTCAAGCTGCACTTGTTTTATTGGTTTGCCAAAGGAAGCAGTTGATGAATGATTTGATTGTGAAACTTCTTCCTTCCAGAGAACTTGTTTCTGCTAATTGTGGGTTTTTCCTGTCCCTTTCCCTCCCCCCCCCAGTTTGGGGCAGGACACAATGCCAAGTAGCATTCAGAGCAGCAGACCACACGTATGACCATGACTTGCTGTCATTACCAGTGCAAACTCCTTTTTCAGAGTTGTTGATCTGTTTCACTCCTGTCATCTAACCAGTTGGCCACATACTCTGTGGAAGATGTCATTTTGTAAGCAGCTACTTACAATTCTTGGCTTCTAGTCTGTCCATTCCCCTTCCTAGACATACAGCTTTCAAGCTTTTGCATCAACCTGTGCATTTCCTACAGCTTTGAAGTCCTTGCCTGTCAGCTTGGTTGTCCGTCTTCTGTGGTTTATCACCATATCTCTTCAAAGGAAGAGAATCCTGGTTTGGGGAGGGGGATGTACAGAAAAGAGGGTTTCAAGTCCTGTACTACCTCTGTTGTAATAAGATGGTAAATTTTACCTTGTTAAAATCCCTGGTGATAATCACTTGACTAGCCTTGATGCTTTCCAAGGGTTTTGTTGTATCTAACTGGCAAACGGTATTTATGTGACACCTGTTTCTTTCCAAACCATCAACTTGTCATTGTTTTGAGCATGTCAGCTGTGGTTTTTCAGATACACTCCATCGTCCCGGCAGATGAGTCAGGAGGAAGGCAAGGAATGGCTACGCTCCCATTCAACTGGAGGCCTGCAAGACACTGGCAGTCAGTCCCCGCTTGTTTCTCCTTCAGCTATGTCTTCATCTGCAACTGGAAAATATCACTTTTCCAACCTGGGTAAATGATGGTTCCCTTCACTGTTTCTCCCACTTTAGAACAGCATCATAAAATTCAACTACTCATATTTCTTGGTTTGCCAGACTAAATGATTTATTTTAACATCTCCATCACCATATTGTGGTACCTCACTAATGGCATTTTTCATGGAATAGACCAGGGTACCTCTTATTTTGCATACAGAAAAAAAAGCTCAGATTCTCTATGCTTTGCCCAAGGAGAAGACAATCTGAGGCAGAGCTGGAAACTAGCCTGTAGTTCAGAGCTGCTCATCTTTTAGGACTCACTGTCAGTAAGATTCTTTCCAGGGAGTTTAGTGAATGTCAACCCAGACACTAAATATTGCCTTTTTTATATATAGAGGTTTGCTTTTAGATAGGCCTTTCCAATGCCTTTCAGTGGCTGGACCTGGCTATAACTGCACTGGACGCAATCCACATCCTATCCTTGAATGCTATATATTATTTTAGGATGTGAGTCACATTTCAGATTAATTTGATTACAGGTCAATACTTAGTTTTATTTATTCAGGATCTTGTTTCAAGTTAATCTAACACAAATTTAGTTTTAGTAGTAATTTTTTCATTAATGCTTAGTTGAAAATCATTTAGTTGCACTGCTCTGGACACATACCTAGCTCCACAATGAGCTTTTTAGGCCCTTACTGTGGAATTAGCAGCAACTTTTGAGGCATTCACACTTCTGTCACTCTGTCACAGCTTATGGCATATGTAAGTTACAATCACTCAAAAGAAATTTGATCAGTCATACAAATGTTGGTCTTTATTACATATGGGAAAAGAAGTTGAACAAAGCCACTTTTAAAAAATGAAACTGAATCCTGGCTAAGCAAGCCACTGCTTTGGATTTCTTCCATGTACTGGTGGTGGTTTAGACACAGCTCTTCTTAAGCAGTGTTTCTCTCACTCTATCATTTTCTGCTTACAATTATCTTCTCATTCTTTTTGTTCATAGTTCTCGTACTCACAACAGAGAGCAATAAGATCAGAGGGTTTTATTTTTTTCATTGTCCTTTGCTTCTTTCCATTATCATAGCCCTGTGGAAAAATTTGCTCTCACAACACAGCTGCTCTGGTAGTTTATGACTTAAGGCACTTCTTGTGTGATCTAAAATAAAGTCCAAACACTGAGGACGAATGTGGATAGACAGTTAGCTTTTTCTTCTAGGCATTGAGTTCATGTGGTCCAGATGAAACATAACCAGGCTTTCCTTCCTGCTGGCAAACAAACTTTGCAAAAGCTTAAAGTAGATTCATCAATGCTGTTCTGAATCTCAGCCATGAGTGATCATGGCTCAATACTCCTATTTATTATGTTGAGATTCAACTAGCCTGTGCAGGAATTTTAACCTAATATAGTGGTAAGTGCTGCAGAAAATCAAAGGATAAATGTCTTGCATATGCCAATAAATTTTGGTCTTAACAGCAGTCATTAATATAGGTATGTAACAGTAAAATATGGATAATGATTTGTTAGAAGAGCTGCTTATAATAAGTTCTTACAACTTCTTACTCCTTTTTTAACTTTTAACTTTTTAATCTCTCCCATTGATTTCCCATCTTGGGGTGTCAAAGTGAACAACTGTGTATTCCAACACCAGTGTTAGTGTCCCCATATTTTTTACAGGATTAGTCTCATCCAGCGCCAGCTCCTCAGAGATCATCTGCTTCACCTTTTTGTGGTGGCTTTGTATGTAGGAATAAAAGCCTTTTATTTTCTCAACAACATAAGCATGCTAACCATGCTAGTCTGACATTACAATTCTGTGCAGAATTAAAATTCATTAATGGAAATGTGCTTCATTAGTAAAGTTTTGTATTCCAGTGAGTCCAACCAACCTATCTCAGTTTAACCTTCCTGGACCCAGTATGATGCGTTCAAACAGCATCCCTGCACAAGACACTTCTTTTGATCTGTATGATGACTCCCAGCTGTGCGGCAGTGCGACATCCTTAGAAGAGAGACCACGAGCAATTAGTCATTCAGGTTCATTCAGGGACAGCATGGAAGAAGGTAAGGCTGAGCTACTATTTGGATCAGCAAATAGGCCTCCAAAGTGTAGTAATATTTTAAAATATTTTTTTCTGCAACATAAAAATTTAAATAATTTTGTGAAGCTTTTTTCGAATTCTGTTGAGCTGAACTCACAGGACTTCCTTACCCTAAAGCATGAAAAATATTTATTTCACACAGTAACATGCTATACTGTGAATGGCATACAAGTAGAAATCCTCTACCAGAAATTCTGGACAAAATGAAACCATGTTTAAAAAATTGTTTTCTTCTTTTTGCCTGCAGTGTACGAGCATAGCTTGACAGCTGTCATTCTATGCTTTCTTAGTCTCACTACTTCTCTATTCCTTTTTTATTTTTTTTGCAAATGCCAGTGCTACCTACTATCCCCTTTCTTTTGTAGTCGGTTGATTTCCTTCTTTTCTACAGTCTTCTACAGCAAACAGTATGTGAATTTCTGTATTTAAACTCTGTCATTTACCTTGACCTCATTACTTTTTATGCAGACTATTACTGTTGGTTTGGTTTCTTTACTGCGATGAACAACACCTGGAATTTGGGCAATGTTTTTTGTCTTGGTTTTGTTTTTCATTTTTTTTTAACCACAGAGCATCTGACAACTCTTAATTAAGTGCACTGTAACATTTTCTTCTGCCAAACAGTTCTGGTAAATCTGAATATTTGCAGAATTCTCATAAGCACAAAGTTCTCACACTCTTTAATTAAAAAAAACAACCCAGGCCACAACATAATAATTTAAAAAAAAAAAACAACAAAAACCACCCCACTAAAATTGAATGGAGATTCATTGTATAACATCATCTCACCAATCTTGCTTACTGCTAATTGATGAAAATATAAATGGTCTTTATAACAAGCAAATTAAAAAAAGCTTTTCCTATCCCCAAAGCTCATAGTTATGAGATAATATGGGAGGAAAAAAGTCCTAGATGAAACAATGGACAACTAATACTTGTACTTTTCAATTGCTTCTCTTTATTTTCGCTGATATGGCAGGCAGACATCTGGGTATATAACACTAGCAGTAGGGTGCAGAACAGATCAAGCTGTGAGTTGTCAGCGCAGAGAAGATGGCTGACTGCACAGAAACATGTCACGTAATTCAAGGACAGAGGTGACTACAGACCTTTGCTGAGGAACAGGAGAATTATCAAAGGAAACGCTGGAAGAATAATAGAGAAAACAGGGCAAATAATTTATGCATAGCAAAGAGGTGTTAATCTGGAATTTCAGTAATGGGTCACCAGTGGCTTTGATGAAAGCTTTTTCGTTGGTCATGTTTCGTATCCAGCTGGAGTGGATAGCCATGATCAACCTGAGTAAATGAAAGTCAATGCAGCAATAATAAACAGTTTTCAGCAGTTTACGGTCATTAGAGATTAACATGAGATGATGATGTTGGAAGGCCAAATGTATTTTATTTAAGATAGGAGCTCTGAGGAAGGTTAGAATGAAAGAAGTGAGGCAATGAGTAGAATCACAGCGTACAAGAGCAGAATGGGAGTTTAGGTGTGAGATTTAAAGCAGACTGAAAACCAGAGACAGACTGAAAGTAAGAGGATTTCAATGGTTAGTGTACCACATCTTTGTAAATATTTGCCCTGTTACAAAACTGGATTTAAAGTCCGTTAGGCTAACCCAATTATTCTTGTATTGTCAGTTTAGAATACAGATACCAATATAAATGCAAAATAATTTATTTATCAAAATCTGGCTGATTATAAATATTTTTAAAAATTACTTTGAAACAAAAATGAAAAGAATTAATGAAATAAACAACGTTCTTTAAAATTCTCTATTGATGTGTCTTTCCTCAGTATAGTCATTGGAAGCAGAAGGGCAATTTTGTCTCGGTTTAGTCTTCACTTGCCACTTTCAGAGAGGCCAGGAATCACATTTTTTGAGTTGAAGTCCTGCAACTTTCACTCAGTGCTCTTGAGGCTGCCTCTACTGATGATTACTGGAAATACGGCACTACATCTTGCAGTAACCCCTTCACACAGACCACAGATGCCAGCATGCGTGGGTCTATGTTGTGCTGAGGGAAGAAACCAGCTGAGCAAAGCCTGGGAGCTCGCCCCAGGGAACACGAACTCTTTTGCAAAGCATCGTTTCTTATTAAAATCGATTTCCTCAGTTTTGGACAGGTGTATAAATAGCTCAATTTCTGGTTTCTCTAAAGACTGTATTTATCAAGCGATTTTGTTGTCAAAACAACAAAAATGATGCTTGGTTTGCTAGTAATAATACTGACTCTCACTGGCTTGCTCTCCTACCTCATACAGAGCGAAGGGCGCTTTTTTTGTATAGAACAATCTTTTTAAGTGCAGGAAAATTATCAATAACTTTTCTATACTGATAGCTCATAATTGCTCTTGTGGAAGATTGATTCTCGTCCTAAAAAGACGTTTAGTTATTGAGGTATGTGGGGGGAGTTTTATGCTTTCATCAATATTTCACATTATTTTCCTTTTTTTTAAAGTACATGGGTCCTCATTATCACTGGTCTCCAGCACATCCTCTCTCTACTCTACGGTAAGTATTGACATACTAAAAAAAATTTCTGCCTGCCTCTGTTCTTGTTCATTGTTCATGAAACTTTCAATGCTTTGAGGTTTAGAAGGATTGAAATTGTACTGCAATAAAGCAGGAACATTTCTTTTCAACTTTGGTATTACTGTCATGCTATTTTAGAATACATTATTTTCACCTTTTTATATGATTTGCTTAGAACTGCTTAAAACCACCTAATGTGTGTTTTGAAAGCTAAAAAGAAGGTAATGGTCTGTGATTCTCTGTTTAAAGGGGTCCATATGCTATTGTAGTTGATAATTTTGAGTAGTTTTGCTTATTTTCAGCTGCTTTTCTAATTGTACAATTTAGAAAGTGTTTTTGTCATGTCACTGTTCAAAAAAACAAGTTTGCTTCAGGGTAAGGGAGATACAATTTGCAGTTTAAATGTCTACTGATCTTTGTTGCAGATAACAGCATTTAGATGTTATTTCCAAAGAGAAGAATGTCTTTAAAATTATTAATCTTAGTTAATTAAATTAGATTGAGTAATTGTATTCTAGCTCGAGCAGAAGTTCTGGTTTTGATTTTTTTCTCCATTTTATTGTTTTGGTATCTTTTTTGAGATGTTCTTCATAATTTGTTGCTTCAGTTGTTCTGCTAAAAAGAACTCATCTGTATGGGAGGACTTAGATGTGTTTGGACATTCTCTTGCTGATTCACAACAGTTGCTTTACAGCCTATTCGCTAACTACGATTACTCGCTGCAGCAGCCCTCTTTCACAGGAGAGCAACACACTTACCTGCTTTCATACCATGCATTCATGAATAGACTGTCCCCTCTTCATATTTTCAGGTGTTGAATAGTGTCAGCTGACATCCCGAGAATGACATGGACAGTACTACCCAGAGCCAGCACCAGTTTTTGCCTGGGAATACCAAGCCCATACAGTCTGGTGCGTTTGTACCACTTGTACAGGTGGTAGTGCTACTTCCATGCTAAACTCATGTTAGCTTGGAAATTAGGTTGCATCCATGTGCAACAGCTACCACAGTGTTGCCTCTTCTATTTCTGTCTAGGGGAATGTCTAAAACATCAGGTACACGTGCATTGGCTTTGTCCAGGCCTTAGCAGCAAATAGCAAGCAATTCTAGTCCAAACCAGCCCCAGATTGTTTTCGGGAGGTAGAACGTACACGCAGACTGGCTGCACATAAGGTATGACTAACATTCAAAGCAAAGCTTCTCACCTATGTTTTTGTAGTGGAAAAATATTTGCTAGTATTTCCCTGTTTATGAGACACTATGATCAATTTGCCTGAGAGGGTGAGTGTCCAAATTTATAATTGGAGCGTTGATATCAAATTTTAGAAGAATGTTATGAAACTGATAGCTAGTAAAAATTAAATTCCAAAGTGACAAAGGATGCTTTCTGTATCCGATTAATCAGTGAATCTTAAATATCTCTGCTCTGATGTTGTGTATTGAAGCAAGGGTTTACTAATACTTTCTATTTATATAACCTGCTATCATTCAAGATTATAGAGTATCTTGAAAATATTACCTAAATCCCATGGTATTAGAGGACAGTATTTTTCCTGCAAAACAAACTTAACTGTTTACCCAAGTTCATACTGTAAGCCAGTGGAATATCTTCCTAAATGTCTGACTCTGAATTCACACTGCAGCTAAGCCCCACTCCTTAAGTTATGGATTATGTAGACAAGATAATGAAAGTTACAGAAAAATCTGTAAAGGGCAAGAAAGGAATTAGTAGCATAAAATTACTAGAGTTGACCTTCAGCAGTGATTTTTGATCAGAATTTCTTCTTCTTGATCCTCCTCATTCTGTGAAAAAAGTTTAAACTTTTCAGCAATTAATCAGAAGATGATGCACAAGTGGAGTGTAGAAAGAGGAAAGGTTGGCAATCAGCATGACATCAGCTGAAAGTAAAGAACAACATTTTGTTGTTTGATGATATGGTGCAGTGCCCCATCTCCTCTAGAAAAGGAGAGCTTCAAGGGGTTATGGCACGTGTTACTTGCTTTCAGCTATTTCTAGCTTCAAGGAGGAGTACAAGAGCATTTTTGCCTTACTTAAGCAGGCCAAAATCACTAAGCATGAATTCCAAAGCAGCTGCCTTTCCATAAATATCTCAATCAAATGTATTTAGCAAATTTCTCAAGCATTACCTTCAGCCGTGGTGCTAGTGTTTTTCTGCAGCCTAATCACTGGAGAGATTCAGACAGAGTGCTAAATAAAGATCAAGATCTTTATGTATTATTACCAAAGGATAGCTAAAAAGCTTGAATTTGTTCTCTGAAGATAGTTTCTTTAAGAGTTAGAATATGAGATTCAGAAGAGACATTTCAAGATTTACTGCCATTGCAATGAATAAGTCCAATGAGACAGAAGTTCTGCATTCAGTAGTATTTTCTCTATTTATTGGCTTTCTTCTTAATTTGCATTTGAGTCTTCAGGACTTACTTTAATAGACTGGAAATCTAACTTCTAGAGATATCCATGTAGAGAGACAGATATTTGGTTTCACAGAAAAGTATGCCATGTAAGTGCATTGAAGACTGAAATACTGATTCAGTTTTGCTCTAAATATATCTAGCTCACCAAGAAGTTGAAAAATATGCATGATAGTGTAAATTATGGTAGGTTGTCTCCAATTTTAATCTCCTTCTGCTCAGTAGGTGAGACACTGCAATTTGCACATATTTAGTTAATTGCTATTTTTCTCGCACTGGCTCTCAGCTTTAGCTACACTTGGAATCGCCAGACTTCATTAACTGTGCTAAGCCAAGCTCAAAGGAGATGTGTAAGGACATACCATTTGGATTTCAATATTTTCAGTATTCGAAAAAAAAGAAAAAAGTAATCATTACAAGGATAGGATGCATGGATATAAGGGAGAAGTAGAGGGAGAAAATAAATATTTTCTTTCACAGCATTTTGAACCAATGACCAAGTGCTAGTTACAATGGTGTCAGCATGAACTCTTAGCTAAAAACAGCTCAGATGTATGTGGTTGTCTGGTTTTGTTTTTTTCTAAGTTGATAATATGCCTCAAATCCTGTTCCTTCTCTTTCATTTACTTCTTCCACTGCCTAAAAGAAGTTAACTTGAGGGAGCCACCTCTCTGAACTCTGCGAGAGAGGCAATGCTTCCTTGTACAGTGAGGGAGCCATCTGGTAACTTCCTTCATCAGTGGGGACCAATGGTCTAAGGACGAGGGACCATGTCCCCACATCACAGTTTCAGTAAAAGGTCACCAACCCTAAATTTTTCTCTTTCTTTGCTTTTCTTAGCACAGTGGAATTCATATGGGTACATGGTCTTTCTTGATCTTTTGATGACTTCTTGTGCACTACATGTTTGAAGTAGCAATAATGAGAATAGATTTTCAATTATTTCTGTAGGCAGATGTCCTTTTTGTGAACATAGATCAGAAGGTTAGTGTCAGCACATGTGTTACATCAGTACTATTAAATATAACAATCATTATTCTAAATCATTCCCATATAGTTATGGACCAGGCATTACAGCATTTTTAGCCAAGAACAGTTATAAGTGTTACACAGGGACATATCATAGCATGTCAGTCTTTTCATGACTGTTAACAGATAAAAAGTTATGAAAGACATATTTTCTAAAAGTCTTCTCCCCCTACACCAGGTCAAATAAGAAAACACTTCTATAATTAAATATTACAATTCTAGCAGCAAAAAAGTTATGCTTAATATAATCTTTAAAAAAACCTGCTATATTAATTTGTAATAACACAGATACTGCCTGTTGCCTGGGAGTTTTCTGACGAACTCTTGTCTTGCATTTTCTTAGCCTTTCCAATATTATTTACAGCTAATTCTTCTACCCACATTTTCCTTTTACTGCTTACTTCTCTTCCAGACAATTTTAGACTGCTTCTCTGAAGTTGGTCCACCTCAGATCATTGGGTGGATTTATTTCTGATACATTAACTGATTCTTATTTTCTGTTACAAAAGGGTTCCTCTCTCATGGCATGCTGTTCCTTTCCATTAGAATTCCACTGAAGCAATGTTTTTCTGTTCACCAAATGCCTCTTAAATTAGACTACTCCCATGCTTACAAATTTAATGACTTCTAAAGGCTTGCTTTGCAATGATTTTGTTTCTTAGCTTGTTGAAAAAGACTATTGAGTAAATAGCATCTTTATATGGCACAACAATTAAAATATGGAAAATATCTAAAATTATTAAATAGTATTAGCAAGTTTAAGCTAAAACTTTAACATGCCTTGGTAGCATATTTGTTTTACTGGTACGCTGCCTGCTTCTCTTAACAGGGATTAGTCTATTAGGAATATTGCTTGATATAAAGTAAAGCTAATACAGCTCCAGGAGCCATCATAATCATGATGGTGCAAAAGTTTGCTGGTAGCAGACTGAAGTCCATACAGTGAGAGCACAGAAAATTGTCTTTTGTATCTTAGAAATGTAGCTGAGTTTCTGCAGGTCTGTTCCTGTTCTCCCTTTACCCACTGTTTCATGTTGTCAGTATGCTGGCAAACACTTTGGGGTTTCAGCTGGAGCCTTGCCAAGTAAGTTGAAAAGAATTCGCTTTATTGTTTTAGCTGCATACCTTCCTTAAATGTAATGGGTCCGTGGAACTATTCATTTCACTTCAGTGTAGCTGGCTTTTATTTTCTATTACTGCAATTATGTTGCATACTGTTTCTAAGCCATTTCCTCTTTGTTTTCTTCCAGGCTGAGGAAAAGGCACATTCAGAGGTAAAAACTTTTTTTTGTTTCTATAGTTGTGAATTGTATTATATTATGTTAAAGTTTATTGTTTCTCTGCTATGGCTAAACTGCTGAGTAGCTGGGGAAAAGACACTCTGTGCCTTTGAACCACTTTTTGGGGAGTACTGGTAAGAGCTGATGTAGCTTCTAGTGCAGGAGAAGGTGTTTTGTTAGTGTCACACTGAAGAATGCCTCCTGGCTGAAGTCCTGAAAAGGTGAAAAGAATCGATGAGCCTCAGGCTTCTGAGCGGAGGAGTTGTGATATGCCTAATTTCAGACTTAATACCACTCTGTACTGGATCTAAGGGACTGTGCAATTCTAGGTTATGTGCTGCCTTTCAGGAGAAAAATACTTCAAATGTTCGCTTTGAACTTCTCTCCCTTACATTTTGCATTATATTAAATTTCTGAAACTGACCACTTTGATGGATTTCAGAGCAATGGAGATTGATTTCAGATATAAATCAAATCTGACATGGAAAACAACTTCTTTCTCCTCACAGTGTATAAGAATGGGTGACAAGCACAGGTCAGCAGCTGGATAAAATTACAGCCTTTCTCAAAATGGAGTCCTAGTTGAATTAAAAGGGCACCAAGGAGTAGCAGCAATAAAATGCAGCACCAAGGGGTGCACTTCCACTTCACAGAGCTACATGCCTTCCAGCTCTTGCATTTATGCTGCTTCTATTCTTAATACTCTAATCAAAAAAGTAAACTCAGATATTTTGAGGAAGTTGGACAAATAAACGTATTCGTCTTTACTTCCTGCAGTGTATTTCAATATAATCTCTACCTGAATTTTCTAAGCTCATTTGTCTAAAATATAAAGCCAAGGAACTAAAGAAGCATACCATAGCTCAGTAGTGTAAATGACAATTCCTCATTTCATTGCCCTTTATATAGGGCAGTATATAGAGGTGTTTCTTTCCCATGCATTTGTACATGATGTTTTCTCAATATCTAGGTCTGCTCTGTCATGCTCTTGCAGGTGGTGTCAAACAGCACTTAATGAGAAACTTCTTTATATAGTTGCAGGAATATAATAAAAGTGTAGCTTAAGCAGAAAGGTCAAATATTTGCTATTGTAAAACAGAGAGAAAACTTGGAAAAGGAGAAGTAGCGATGCAGGATGGAGAACACCTCAATAATCTGTCTCCTTTGCTACAAGCCAGTGTAAATGATCTAGCTATTTTTGTATCATAAATGTACAGGAACTTGTTTATTCTTAAAGTTTGTGCAATATTCCCTCTTGGTTTTCATGGGAGTCATAAAATAGAAGTATTGCAATACCTTTACTAGTGAATATTATATGCTCCCTTTCCTAGGCTAGTTTTAGACTTGACTTCTCCAGTCTGGAATAATTTCTTTTATGTGTAAATATGACAGGAGATTCAAAGTGAAACTCCATGCTGTGCTTTAGTTCAGTGCTATGCTTGGCATCCCTGTAAGATCTCAAATAGGGTTAGATGAGCTAAAAATGATGCACAAGATTCATGCTAGGTATCTATCCTGGATGAAATGTAAACAGGTATTTTTCTTAAGGATTCTGTTTCTCATAAAAAGATATAAGAGCCTTGAATTAAGTTTATTTTCATATCAGCAAACACATTTAAAGCTAATTTTTTTAAGTTGACATGCAAGTTTTATTGAAAGATATATAAGATTTAAAGAGGCTGCATGTTTGAATCACAGTGACTGTAGGGAGTACTGTGTTAGACAAAAAAAAATACTCTAGTGCCTCATCCAACTTTAGACATCCATGAATCAAAAATCTGTGTCTGAGGTAGTCATCAAAGCCTTTGTCATGCCAGGCAGTGGGAGAGTACTTTTTGGCACTTCATTTGAGTCTAATGTAGACATCTAACATATGTTGGTTGCATCACATCTACAGTCAAACAAAGTGAACCTCATCCAAATTCTTTCATGTTTCATAATCACAGGCCTTATCCAGGACTGTTAACACTGATTTCACTAGGCTATGTTTGGAACTTATGGAATTTGGTAAAAATCATGACATTTACACGTGCAAACAGAGGATTGTACATATGAAGTAATTAAGCGTTTGCCCATATGTGCTCCCTTAACTGGGATCCTAGCTCATACACCGGTTAAGTGCAAAAAAAAGCAGTTGGAGCAGCATTCAGTGCCAACTTCTAATAATTTGTATTTCCAAATAGTTCTGCGATTAAATTAAGACATTGTAAACCTATTAGTGATCCTTTAAGAAAACAAAACAAAAATAAAAAACCCACAACAGAAGGAAATTACTGAAATACTGACAGCAGTCTTTTTTTCCTAGCAAATTCAGAAATTACGGAGAGAACTCGTTGCCTCACAAGAGAAAGTTGCTACCCTTACATCTCAGCTTTCAGCAAATGTAAGTATTTTTGCTTGTGATCAGAAACAGTATCAGAGAATACATTATCAGATTGGCTAATGACTGTTACTCAATTCAGGTACCAACATGTGGTCTGAGAGACTTTTATTATTTATGTATTTTGGCATTTTTCAAATTAATTATTTCATTAAGCATCTGTATTGACTCAGCTTCAAGCAGAAGAAATCTGGTAATCAAACACAGTGGAAATGGAAATGAGAGTTTCCACACTTTGAATGTGACAATAGTCCTGCCCAGTTCAGTTTCACTCTTTCCTCTGAATCAAGTCAAAAAACCCCAAAATTAAGGAGTCACAACCAAAAAAAGAGCATGGATTGCAGATTATGGTAGAATTCATTACAGTTTCATTTCACAAAGATAAACCCTGCAAAATGCATATAGAAGTGAAGGGAAGCACAGTATAAAATTGTATAAGGAATTCACGTGCTGCAATAACTGGACTGATATATACCTAATGGAAACCGGGCTTTTTTCACAGAGAGCTCTGTGGTGTTCCTTGCAATTGTCAGTCACTGGCAATATCAGTTATAAACATGTTATCAGAAAATAATGCCAGATAGGGAATCTGAGCTACAATCCTGTCTGGTTATTATGGTTTCAGATGAAGTTACCAGATAGTTTCTGAACAATCTGTTGTATAGTGGTTTTCAAATGCAATTAAGGATATAACTATAGTTACCATTCCCAAGGAAAGCTCAGATGCAGTTGCAAGAGACTATCATTGTGCATTTCAAGAAAGCAGTTTCCTGATGTCTTGGGCAACCTACAGAGTGCCTTTCTTTGAAATGTAGATGTACTGACTATTTAGACCTATAAATACTTCCATTATTTTCAATAAATTATTTCAGTTAGTGAAGTAGTACTGTGTTCAAGGTGTGGGAAAATAATATCCAGCTGTGTGAAAACTGCTTATTCTCTTAGGACTGCCATATGCGAAAATGTGGAATAGCTACTTTTTGCACTTTCTGCTCTCAGGTGTAGAACACCTGTGGGTGTTTGTACCTCTGTAGGGGTGTGGGTTGCCAGTCTGTCCTGAGTTCTGAGAACGAACTCATGAAGCAGACAATGTTGGAGTTCTGTAGTGTTAGTAAATTCAAAAGCTAGATTTTGAGTTAGGTTATTCATTCAGGAATTTGTAGCCAGCATGCCTATCCTCAGTATGGGGTAGCATCTCTAATGTATTTTAGACACTGATCTTCATTTTTGCTAGGTTGGGCAATTCTTCACTCGCCCATCCTGAGGACGACAGACTAAAACTAACACCTAAAGGTCAAAAGAGCTGGGGAGCATGGGAAGGTGCGTTGTGGCTGGACTTGTGACACAGCACAGTCACAGACATCCCCACATCCACTCTGAGTGCCCCATTAATGTCCACGCAGCAGCAGTTGGTGTTGTCCAGAAGAGTTAGCTTGGTGCCTGCAAGCCCTTGATCTAGTGAAAGCTGTCCCTGCCCACAGCCAGAAGGTTGGATTAGATGATCCTTACAGGTCTCTCCCAACCCAAACCATTCTGTGATTCTGAGCAGTGGTGCCACATCAGTAAGACCGATTTGTTTGCCTGTGGTAGGCCTCTGCTCAGGTGCCTGTATTAGAGCTGCTGAGAGAGCCTCTCTGATGGGGATAATTCAGGCTCTTGGTAACACGGGTCACTTCACTCTGTGGGCAGAAAAGCAGCTTGCCCTTCTCTCCCTCCACTAGTTCTGAGCAGAAAGCACCAGCATTTTCCTTCTTGCGGATCTGTTGAAAGATGACTCTTTTTAGTCTCCATCCTTTTCCAGTCAACCCAGCAATGCTGTAGCCTATAATACAGTAATACATTCAACAGAGTGAGTATGGCAGGGTACTCTTCCCTACAGTTGAGGCAATGAGGCCACTGTTTGGTTTGTTTGGGCCATTTGCATCCAGTTTCTTCTCAGTGTTAGTATAGAAGTCATTGCCTGTATCTCTGGTTGGTATTCCATTGTGTGAAGTAAATACCATACAGACTGGTGTCTAATAACATTACCTATTCCAGACAAGTTTTCTAAGTCGAGTCTAAGATTAGATTAGCTTCATATTTCAAAGACACTGAGTCAAGATAAAAATGAGCAGTTACACTTTGGCTTGGTTTTCACTCAAACTAATTCTGCTGCATGGGTGAAAAATAAGTTGGGTTTGATCGGTTTAACTCAAGATGTGTTGGTTGGGGAGCTGGTCTCATGTACGCCTCTGGGCTTCTGAACACCTCGTAAGAATGCCCATAGCTTTTATAGTGATCTAATTGGAGGGACAACAGGACAGTTAAGAAATATATACATGAGCATCTGGTTTTGCCTACCCAAAAGTGCCACATTTGTAAACCTGTATGTGCTTGCATGCATATATATATACATATATGTGTGCATGCACACTGTGTGTTGTATAAAAGTTAATTTGATCACGTTCTTTTGACTCTGTCACCCACCTTCTAATCCATCTCCATGGAGACGGTCTTTAAACCCTAAACCTATAAGCAACCCTAAAGCTGATATTTTTAGCACATGGGGTTTTTTAATGATACCAGAGAAATCTTTCCTTTTCCCAAATTCCCTTCATGTGGAAATTCCCTCAAAATTAAACTTGTCAGGAGCATGAAACTTAGAGGCTTCAAATTTTCCAGGCATGAACAAGGGATTTAGACACCTTCATGGTCCAAACAATATTAAAAGAAAAGTAGATATTACTAGATATTGTAAGTAAATGCTTTTGGCAATGCTGTCATGAGATACATACTTTACAAAACTAAACATTGAAAAATATTTCACAGTAATCATAATTCTGACTTCTTTCTCTGCTATTTCTGGCACAGAAGATGTAAAGCATTATAAAAACCGCTTCCACCTAAGTCCAAAGGAACAAAAGAGACTCCATAAAGATATGTTAGTACTAATTCTGTCAGTCCTTTAAGCATTTTTTGTAAGTAACTTCTACAGAGAATCACTTAACAATCAGAAATAAAGTCCAGCTTGAAAACAGAGTGTATATACAATCTTTTAATTGCAATATGGCCTCTGAAATTTAGTCTAATTACAGAACTGATATTTAAATGCCAGTGATTATATACTTTTCATAAAAATGATTAGCAATTAACAGATACTTGATTTAATTTGACAAACTTACGAATAACCCAGATGACCTTCTAATTTTCATGAATTCACACTGTCTTAGCAATGCTTTACTTGCATGTATTCATTTATCTTCTAATCTAAAAGACATACAAACCCAGGCATTTAAAGAAGAAATAGTCCTAATCACGAAAGCTGAAGTTTATCCTCAGAGAAGAAATCAAACCCAGGTTTTGCTCTCTAAATGGATAATACTACTGTGATCCTTAAAAGTCACGTTTGCACCTGAATGAACAATAAGTCTACTTCAGAAAAACGTTTGGTCACTCTGCATATCTTTTCTGTAGACACATCTGTCTCTGGCAGGCAGAGAGAACTGTGTGACCAGAGCATCTTCTGCAGTGCCTTTGCTAACCAGAAAGTTACTCAGTTCTTTCTGATCCCTTTGCTATAGATGCAGTCATCTTAGCCTTAGTCCTAAGCTCCTCCAAATTTCCATACTTTTAGTGTCTAAAAAATGGCAGCACTTTTTTCCTTGCTGTGGTCTCCAGAAGGAAACTGTTAGTAGCCAGAAATCTTGTTCCATCACAGTTCATCTCATCCTTGAATTTGTTGTTACCATTTCCCTTTGTAGAACTGAGCAAAAGTATTGTACGTGAGTGAAAAAGCAGCATATTTTTCATCACATTTCAACACTATTCATGTCTTTCTTTGCTTCACCATGAAAAAGTGTTGGTGGCAGTAGTACATGTGTTATTAAAAGACTGTCAGGCTGAAATTTAACATATTCCATCAAGCCTTTGCTTGATATATTACTTTATATAAAAATCTGTCAATTGGAAGTTATAGCATTTCTCTGGCATTTTGGAAACCTCTGCTAAGACTTTTCTTATTCAATTTCATTAATTATTCATTTTTTGTTGGCTGGACTCAAGTACTATGCTTGATTTCAGCAGTTTATTTCATTTGATTAACCCCAAAGAGTTTAGCTGCATATGATTAAATTCAAGCAGGGCCCAGCTGTTGTTTGGATGCTTAATTTACAATTTTTTTCTGAGATTCTGGCGTTTCCCCTGGTGACTATTTCGATGTTGCTGAAGGACAAATCTCAACACTCATTAAGAAAGGGCCTGTTTTCACTGCAGAAAGTGTCCAACCAGCAGACTTCCTACGTGACTGACAAGGGCTCAAATTCCAGCCAGCAGCCTGAACCCAGCCTGTTTGGAGGGGCTTTGATCAGTGCTTTGTACTGAATAAAGCTGAAGGGTGCATGCTTGCAAAGTGTAGTAGACCCAGGATGCCAGTAGGAAGCGGAGGGGGTTCGCTGGCTAATACTCTTGTTTGGCCAGCTCTGAACCACTATCCTACAGCCAAACAAGAAGATAATAGCAGACGACGAACAGAAAAGGTCACCAGATGTATGGCTGCTTCTTGCAATCAACCCGATCCCTTCTGGCCTCTCACACCTCCTTTCATTCAGCCGTGTCAGGTGGGAGGAAATTTATTTATTTACCTTTGTTTTGTAAACCTGTACACCGCAGATCAAATCTCAAAGTGTGTCAACAATCTTTGGGTGTGCCAGTGTCATGCTCAGGATGGGCTGTAAAGCTAAGAGCTGAGGTATTTGGGGTTTGGCTGGCTGGGATTGTTTACTAAAAAGGAAACATTTAAAATCAAATCTGTCATCTTAGCACTGAAGTCATTCCCTGAGCATACATCTCTTTGACTATTTCCAATGGGAATTTAACTTGTTAAGTAAAAATTAATCTATATGTGATGGATCTACAGACTGAGCTGTACATCATCTCTGTATCTAATATGTATGTAATGTTAAAGATGGATATATTTTGCTGTAGGCATACTTCCAGTAATATCCAGTTACTTAACTCTAATTCCAGTATAACTATTTCCAAGTACAAATTCTGCATTTAATTGTGAAGATGTATTTTTTCTTTAAAGTAAGTGTTATTTAAAGCACATGCAGTATTCAGGCTATTTTGTATGGTATTCAAATAATGTAAGCCATGAATTTAACTATTGAATCTAACACAGAGATTTCTAAGGTGTGAGGGATTGACTGTAACTTGAAAAAAAAAAAAGTTCGCAAATATTTTTACAAGAATGAAAGAATGAACCCTTTTGGATGAAGTGAATAATCCTCAGAAACATAGGAATACCAATCCAATAAAAATCAGTTACCAAAATTGTAAGTGTAAACAAAGTATCTAATCAGAATTTTTAATTTCTAATGAGCATTTTTAAAGTCACAGATTTCTTTCTATCTGTTTCGTTTTCTTTTTAAAATTATTTTGCATTTAACTATTTATATATATATATATTTATGCATACTTCCACACACATATAAATATCCTGATAATCTAAACTTTTTCAAACTTCTCTTATTTTGTTACATATTATTTCTTTTGGGACAAATCTGCATAAGATTTCAACAAGTAGGAGTTCCCTAGACTGCTGAGTAAATAAACATTTGCTACAATGGGGAGAGGCAGCACAGTTTATTTTGAATGTAAAATTAATATTTTGCATTTCATAGAAGAGTATTCTGTAGTAATAAACACTTAAAGTAATATACAATGTGATTGAAGGTTTTTTCTTCAATAGTTTTCAGTTGATGTACCTTTGAATTATCCTTCTTTATTATCAGCAGATCAAGACCTTATAGTCTTTATCTCAAATGAGTTAAGAATGATCCAATTATATTTATGGTGCAAAAAAATTTAGTGTGCTACTCCAGGAAGGTAATGTTCTCTATCACAGACTGAATTTTAGTAAGAATCCATAGTTGTAACCTGGCTGTCTTTCTCTAAAGACTATCAGACAGTAACTTAATAGTTTCACTGACCTTTGATGACATTTTTAATGATGCTTTTTAGTTCTTAATTTTTCCTGTGAGTTCCTTGTAGAAATATTAGCTGAAATTGTAGCTATGGAAATAGGAAAATACTCTGCACAAATATGCATAGTTAGGTACAGAAGAACTGTGGTTATCACAGTCTAATTGTGAGAAACGGACAAAAGCAATGCATAATTAAGCAAATAATTCCTCTTTTCATGCCCTCAGTCCCCATCAATATTCTCATGGTAAAGCAGAACCATGGGCCATCAGCCAAACAGTAGATTTTTTTATGAGTCAGGGAAGAGTGAGCTCCATTAGCTTCCTGTTAAACACATGTAATGAGGAGACATTTGGCTATAATTCTGTGGTAGTGAATCTACTTTGTCTCCAATTGTGTTCTGGGTCAGTGGTTGTCATCTTTGAAATTAAAACACCATAAATTAGTCAGGATATTTTTAATATGTAGCTAATTATTAAAGTGAAAAGTAAGTATTAAAACCAGTTTCTTTTATTTTTTCAGAGAAGTAGAATAGTAAAAGCAACTGAAGGCTGTAGTTTTCAAACTAGGTAGAATAATTTTATGTCGATTGACAGGTTTCAGTGGTGCACTTCAAGAATACAGCCTATGTTATAAATGTTAAAATAAGAATATGTTAATCAGTATTTAAGAAATTTCATATGTATCTAGTCTCATGTTTATCAAAAGTTAGTTCCTGGGGTACATATCCTTTACCAAAAGAATTATCCCTAAGGCATCCCTGCAAATAGAGAAAGCAGGTGGATGGACCACTGTACCCTGAAGTAACTAAACAAATTGTTTACTAGTAAAAAAATTTACAAGGCATAAGCTTGTCAGATGTTTATTAAGTGTAAAATAAGGAGTTTACGAGATACTGAAAGGTTTATAGCAATCCAAAATTATTTACAAAACACAAAAACCACTTATCAGTATAACAGCTCTGAAATAAAGACACAGAAGTGAGCCACTATTATGTACATGATAATCCCTTTTTATTTGAGGAATACTATACCAAACAAGGTGGCAGGAGGCTCTTTTTCTTCTCCTCAAGTGCATAAAAGAATCCTTTTTGGACTATGTCTTTTTCTCATTATACCTCAGATTTAGTACAGCCACATACATTTGAACAATTTCAACTATGCTTCTACAAGCATACAAATTTGTAACTAAAAAATTTGCCAGGCACTGTACTGCTATAATGAAAAATAAATTTTCTCAGTGAGGAATCTCAGTTAATCCATTTGTGCATGTAAATATGTTGTTTGTGAGTTATATTTCCAAATGTATTGTAGTGCCGGTGTTTGAAAACTTTACCTATTACCACTTTTGAGATAGTAAAAAAAAAATAAGTATTTCCTTCTGCTTTTACTATTTAATGTTGTAGAAGATGGAATTTTATGGAACTTCATAAAAATTAAATTCTTATTTTCCCTTGGCTGTACAATCTGGCTTAGCTTGTTGGTTTCTTTATGCCCACTTGCACTTCTCTGCCTGCAAAGCTCAATGCCAGTTAGAACAAATGAAGAGTTGATATATTGTTTGTATAAATTTTGCTTGCATAGAGTATAGGGTGAATGTTATTAGAAAATAAAATGAAGTTTTACTTTTTAAAATTTTTTCATCAGTTTCAACTTCATTGCTTTTCTTATTGAGGACTTCCAATTTTCAAGATTGTCTTTGGTATATATATAAGCACAAGTGTATAAATACTTTATTTATATTTTATATAAGTTTTATTACTTTTAAACACACAACACACACACACACATATATAATCAATATAAGACTAATAGACTAAGCAATGACCTTTTATAAAACTAACTGTGATATTTTTTTTTTGATTCTCAGGATTCATCTGGAGTGTTTTATTTATGATGTTAAAACTTACCTTTTAAGATAAAGTACTTGAATTTCAGTGTTGAAATGTTCAATAATTGAAAATAATTGTTCCTGGACTTCTATTTGGGAGCAAACTTCTTTTGGCCAATATATCAGTAAACCCAAACTGGGCATTAAATCCATAATTCATTTCCAGGCAGAGATACCTACACTAATCTCCTTGGGGGGCTAACGAAGCCTGAGGAACACTGGACGCACTTGGCTGATTCACCTATCCAAATTAGCTTAGCCTGAGTTTAAAACTAATATAAAAGAGCCAGAGAAAATGGCCTTGGAGGGAAAAAATATTTTAACATACTGGCCAAAATGTAGGAAACATTCTGTATATTCTTGAAAGTTGTAAAGTGCATTTAAGAGCTATTATAATGATGAATGTTGTCTTGTGTTTCTTTCACAGGCTCATCTAGTAGCAGCTTTTGAAAAAAGCTTGGGAAATATGACCGGCCGATTGCAAAGTCTAACAATGACAGCTGAACAAAAGGTACGTTTACCAAAGCAGATGCTTTAATGTGGAAAACAGTCAGCAGATTATATTAGAATTTTGTTTTAAAAACACTGAAAGGAAACAGGGACAGCTGTGACAATAAGACAGACAGATCTGTCTTTAATGGCCATTGCCATCAAATCTTCATAAAGCTCCAGGAGAATTAAACTGTGCAGCATCAGGTTTACCCAGACAATATCATAGAATAGTTTGAAGATAAAATCTTTCATTTCCAGATTTTAATTAAAACATATGCAGCTCTAGGTTTAATCCGTACTGAAGGATCCCGTAACAAAGACTGATCATAACCTGCTGGTGTGCTTCATTACAGCCTGCCAGCGTTGTCAGAAGAGTAGAGTTGTGGGAAGGAAAGGACTTTAAATAGGGAAAAATGACTCCATTCAGAGTGTTAATGCAGGTTGGGAATCTTATTCATGAGGGAACAGTTTTGGTTTTCACTGTGCTGTTTTGACTGTTGGGGAAAAAAAACTAAACCTGATAGGGAGTAAATTTAACGTGAGCCTTTGTACCAACCTCAGGCTTAGGAGGCTGCTTAGCACTTTCCAGGATTTAACTTCTGCAACTTTCTGCCTTTCTTCATTTTGAACAGTATCCTATAGACAGAAAGGCCTCACTGAGCCAAACTGTGAAAGCAACTGTATATAAGTGAGCTGTTAGTCACCACTGGAGTCAGTGTAGCTGTCTATGAAAATAACATTTAACAGTCTGGGTGAGCACCAACAGATGAAATACAGTGAGACGCATTGTGAACTGGATAGAAAATGTTTGTATTGCTTGCTTTTTGTTTTTCATCTTAAGCTAAAAAACACAATGGAATTTTCTTAAAACCAAAACTTTTAACTATTTTACAAAGAAAAATTTCCCTCAGAAGGTTTTCTTTCCAGAAGAGGTTAAATAGTGACATTGAAACAGATAATCTCCAAGCTTATTTCCCAAAAGATTTGGAACATGTTCTTTTCCTTCTTTTCTTTTCTCTATTGTTGAGGTTAAATTCCTTTAATCCTCATTATATAAATACAGGCTGGAAGGACAGGTTTAATGCAGCAGTAACAAAAGCTATTTTTTAATTAAAATTGGCTGTGCATTCTAATACAGAACTTGCTGTACTCAAGTGGAGTAATTTTACTTCAACTTGAAGGACAGTTGCTATTAAACAGGTTTTTGTAATTGAATTATTATTTAGCAAGTTATTTTTTTAAAAAAGCACACAAATTCAGGTTGAGATTTATCCATTAAACAGTAGCTCCATATACTAAAGGATATGATTCAACTGGTTTTATTGTCTTTCACAATAAAATTGTTGAGTTTCTCTTAGCTTTATAATAAATGTTGAATTGAAAACCTTTTTTAGATTAGCTTCTATTTAAAATGGTTTTTTTCTCCTTAAAAATAGTGTGATTGCTTTATACAGAATAAAAGCAAAATAATATGTTAGCTGAATTTAATATCTTTGGAGAGAAAATATGCATTCTAGTCAGTTGTTGCCCTTACGTTCATCCAAGCAGTCCCATGAACTTCGGTTTGACCACTCTTATCTTGTCATTCTTTTAGCTTAGACAAACATTGTTCTTGTGTCATATATTTCGAACTCTCTTTGCTCTTCCCACAGGAATCTGAGCTTATAGAGCTAAGGGAAACCATTGAAATGCTGAAAGCCCAGAATTCTGCTGCACAAGCTGCTATTCAAGGAGCCTTGAACGGTCCTGATCATACCCACAAAGGTATGTTTTTGTCACTATTAAAATAAATGCAGGGTTTCTCCCCAGAAAAAAAAGCTAAGTCACGACTTTTCTGTTGTTCTGGGGCTCTGATGCAAGGGCAAGTACAGTCTGCAGTGCATGGTGAGCATACTTGTGGTATTTTCAGAGCTGGAATCCTTGTGTGTGCTTCCTGTTTGCCACAGAGTTAGTTCCTGGAGCTTTGTCTTCTCAGAACTGGGTGGCCAGGAGTCAATTGCTGGGTGTCAAGAGTTAACCCTGTCACTTCAGTTGTGTGTTGAAGTATGCTCAAGACACTAGCAAAGTCTTATGGCACAGCATAGTCATTCCTTGGAAATGCATTGTAGGATGTAGCTCTAAAAATTGCTGTACTCATTAAGAGATGGACTGACAGTAGCTCAGCTCCTTCATGAGGTGCTAAATCAGTGCAGGAAAGAAGATATTTTAAATTCCAGATTCTGGATTTATTTGTCATTGCAGTTAGGCAAATGTCACATGATAAATATATACTTCAAAAGTACCTATTGATAAGCAACAGCAAAGGACTTGAAGAAAAAAGTAATAGTAGCATTCACTTTTGAGAGGCTCATTGATCTTTCTTTAAAAAGGTCATTATTCAGATGTTTGCCCTAAGGTCATTTCATTGCAAGACTTGAGTGTAGCAAAGCTAAATTCTAGGATGTAAAAAATAATGTAAAAAGTAATTTTCCTTGGTTTTAATGAGTATGGTCTACGAGAGTATTTCCCTGTGATTAAGATATAGTTATCAGAGACTTTTAAGAAATTGAAACTCAAAAGACTTACCAACCATTTCTAGTATTCTCCACTTCTTGATTATTTTGCTTCATTCATTTTTTATGAACTCTTGCCTGGTTGTTTCCATCATCATATAGTGGAAGGTAGCATCTGAACACTGACTAGGCCTGCTATAAGTCAAGTGGTACCTATGCTCCTCAGAAAAACAACTGTAGTACATGTGATAGTACTAAGTCAAGTAATCCATGTGTAACATGAGTTTATGCCTGCATAGATTGCTGCGTGGGGTCATCACCTTTATGTCAATACAACTCCAGTTTGGAGAAGGTCCTAATTGTATGCATCCCCATTGACCCCGTGTGGTTTCTCACAGGCTGCAGTAGCTTGAATCCAAGCCACTACAAGCATCTATGCCATTTATGCTCATTTATGCTCCCTTTGAGGAGGAAGATACTACATAAATACAAGAATTATTATTATATTGAAAAAGAGACAGATGGATTTCACAGTGTTTTCTTTTGTTTAGATTTACGCATAAGGCGGCAACATTCTTCAGAAAGTGTTTCCAGCATCAATAGCGCTACAAGTCATTCAAGCATCGGCAGTGGTAATGACGCTGACTCCAAGAAAAAGAAAAAGAAAAACTGGGTAAGTGCTCAGCAGGTTTAAACTTATCTTTTAGCTATTTTGTCATTTTCTAGTGCCTGTGTAGTTTAATGGCCCATTTTATCTATAATATGCTTGTGAGTCCAGACGGATGCAGTGCAATTGATATGTATCCATACTGCAACACTGCCACCAAACTAAAAATTCTTGAATATCAATGGGGAATTATTTGCATAAGTCAAGACAATTTTAAAACAAACAAACAAACAAACAAATTGAAATAGCTGCTGTGACCAAGGCCATCTCAGGGCCACATTGAAACCCTGTTTGAGTTCTCCTCAGTCAGAATTTGATTCAAAGGCTTGAATGTATAGCTCAAATATGGTCCTTGGCTATGAAGGAAGTTAAAATCTGTTGAGAATTCTCACGTAAAAGTGTTTAAAGAAATTAAGATGCTTCTCAGCTGGAACACACAAATACCACACAGTATTAAACACACGGTTTAATCAAATACTTTCAGTAAATAATCAGAACATATGTTGTTGTTTTAAAAATTTTACCTGCATAAACATTTGTTTTTAAAATACTGATCAGCCTTCATTCCCTTG